>NC_092339.1:188057500-188232500 GCF_046630445.1 Rutidosis leptorrhynchoides
TTGTCATGCTGGAGCTGTGACAAAACTGGCTATCTCGAACAGTAGCTGCAAAGTTATTTTCGGTAATAATAAAGCTAAAGGAATTAGCACAGCTACGTGTTAAACGTTTACTCAGGTTCCGAGTGTTTTCAGGTGCATAACTATATGCATCAATCTTTTCTCCCGTAAATGAAGTGTGGTTGGTTCATCTTCTCGATTGAGGTGTTTTCAAGAATCATGAAAGATTTGAACGCAGAATGTAATCGTGAAGATACAAATGATGTTTAAGACGAAATCAAGTGGTAACTTGAAGAATTGTTTAGTTTCATATGTTATAAACAATATTTTAATTCATTTCAATTGTCCAATGTTGGCAATCCATAGTTGATAGTCCACAGTTAGCAATTCAATAATTCATATATAATATTCGAATTAATTAATAAGTATCGTGACCCATGTACATGTCTCAGACTCGATCACAACTCAAACTATATATATTATTGTAGAATCAACCTCAACCCTGTATAGAGAACTCGATCATTACTGCATATAGAGTGTCTATGGTGATTCCAAATAATATATATAGATGCGTCGATATGATTTGTCAAAACCTTGTATACGTGTCCCGATATTTAAAGTGTGTGAAATAAATAACAGAATTTAAATAACAATAAATAAAGTGCGTAAAGTAAATAACAGAAATTAAATGACGATAAATAAAATGCGTAAAGTAACTAACAGAAATTAAATGACGATAAATAAAATTGCGAGAATGTAAATTGCGATAATTAAATTGCGATAAATAAAGTGTAATCAGTTAGCTGGGAACAATTAGCTCGGAACAGTTAGCGTGAATTCTTAACAAAATTTCTCATAGTTAATTTGTTTGTTTCTAACAAATTTTATTTTGTCCAATGTTTTCTTCATTATGCCACTTGTTAGATTCTGATAAATCAAAATCCAAATATGAAATTGAATGAAAATGGTTATTCTGTGGTGAACGGATTCATATATCGGTAGATGTAAGTAGGATAGTATATGACTGTTGAAACAGATTCGAAGAACGTACAATGTAACTTATTAATGTGAAATTTAAATATTCCTCGGGTATTACCTACCCGTTAAAATATTTTCACCATTAACAGTTTGTACAAGAGAATTTTTAATTACAATCTTTATGAACACATATATACATATATATTTTCTTCAGATGTATTCATGAATTTAATGAGTTAATATGATATTAAACTCATTTGCTTTTCGGTTGGAACTAGAATAAATAATCTCTAAAATTTTAGAGATTACATATTCGCCATGTCGTACGAAGATAAATGAGGTAGAACGATACATAGAACGAAGATCATACTCAAAGTACAGATGATGATATTGAAGCATGGATTGTTGATGGTACTGGTGCTGTTATTGATAGTACTGTTGGTGCCGGTGATGTTGCTAAAGCTGGTACATTTTGCACCATATTCTCCGAATTGATTATTCGAGCACGAAGTTCGTTGACTTATTACTCCAGGATGATTGTCGGTCAGAACGAGCGGATGAATAAGGTTCAGAATTGTGGATAGAATATAATCGTGGTGAGATATTCGGGGAATGAGAGTGAAAATGGTGTTTCAGACTGGTTCACTGGTAAGTGCTTCAGGTTCTTCACCAAGAGGTGAATTCGGTTGGTGGAAGGGATCACTTTCTTCTTGCCTCCAATAATTAAGTAGGCTACGAACCCATCAGATGAATTGGGGATGGCTGATTGGTTGATTCATTTCATTTACACTGGTTTCAGAGCTTAGGTGAATATCCATGTCAGAATGGCTGTTGGAATAACTATCGAAATAGCTATCGAAATCTGAGGGCCTCGAACTGGTTGCAGGATTCATCTCGTACGATCAGATGAAGGATTTTCGATAAGAAATAGATTATAGGATGTAGATTAGTACCCTGCAATACATAATTTACATATGCATATATAATACTAAAATCCCATAAGTTACAGAGGAATCTACGGAAGTTGTCAGGCAAAGTTACAGTAACAGATACGCTAAGATATGAAGTAGCAGATACGCTAAGATATGAATTTTGTCTATACACTATTCATGCAGTCAATGCATTAAAACGTGTCTAGACTAAGAATGATAAGCAAGTGATTCTCTAAGAATGATAAGCAGGTAATTTTTGACACAAAATGATAAGCAAAACTTTTGACATGCAGACACGGTCGAAGTCCAGACTCACTAATGCATTCTAACGACTTATCAGTTAGACACACTAATGCAGACATGGTTCGCTAAGACCACCGCTCTGATACCAACTGAAAGGACCCGTCCTAATCCAACTGGACGAATACATTACATTTGGTTACATCGCGAGGTACCTGACCTCTATATGATACATTTTACAAACATTGCATTCGTTTTAAAAGACAAACTTTCATTACATCGAAAATTTATGGCATGCATACTATTTCATAATATATCCAATTATAATTGACTTAATAATAATCTTGAAGAACTCAACGACTCGAATACAACGTCTTTTGAAATATGTCATGAATGAATCCAAGTAATATCTTTAAAATGAGCAATTGCATAGCGGAAGATTTCTTTAACACCTGAGAATAAACATGCTTTAAAGTGTCAACCAAAAGGTTGGTGAGTTCATTAGTTTAACATAAATAATCATTTCATAATTTTAATAGACCACAAGATTTCATATTTCCATTTCTCATAAACATACGTCCCATGCATAGAGACAAAAATATCATTCATATGGATTGAACACCTGGTAACCGACATTCACAATATACATATAAGAATATCCCCATCATTCCGGGATCCTCCTTCGGACATGATATAAATTTCGAAGTACTAAAGCATCCGGTACTTTGGATGGGGCTTGTTGGGCACGATAGATCTATCTTTAGAGTTCACGTCAACTAGGGTGTCTGGTCCCTAATTCTTAGATTACCAGACTTAATAAAAAGGGGCATATTCGATTTCGATCATTCAACCATATAATGTAGTTTTAGATTTACTCGTGTCTATTTCGTAAAACAGTTATAAAAGCAGCGCATGTATTCTCAGCCCAAAAATATAAAGGGTAAAAAGGCAAATAAAACTCACGCATAAAAATATTGTAAAACAGTTATTAAAGCATTTGCATGTATTCTCAGCCCAAAAATGTAATGAGTAAAAAGGGAATCAAATGAAACTCACATAATGTATTTTGTAGTAAAAATACATATGACGACATTTAGACAAACTGAACAATGCAGGGTTGGCCTCGGATTCACAAACCTATATCATTTATATATATTAACACATATAATTAATATGTAATAATAATCAAACCCGTTTGTATATATTATTTATATATTGGTTATTTGAAATAGTAATACAATATTTATATAGTTATCATATAAGTATTTGATATATTTTTATATAAATAACTTTTAGTTTGTTAAAATAATGATTTTAATATTACTAATACAAGGTTGAAAATAATAATATTTAGGTTTCATAATGAAATATTAGTTTTGATAATAATACTAGTTATTTTATTTTATTTATAGTAATAATAATAATGATAATAATAATAATAATAATAATAATAATAACAATAATAATAATAATAATAATAATAATATTAATAATAATAATAATATTAATAATAATAATACTTAAATGATACAGTTTATGATAATCTTACTAATTCTTATAAAAATACTAATGTTAATAAGATTTTTAATACTTATAAGCATAGCTATGATAGCAGTAATAATGATAATCATAATACTAACAATAACACAAAATAATAATAATAATCATAATAATAACATAACAATAATAACAATAATAATGATAATAAAAACTTTAGAAATTGAAACTACCTTTAAAAAGCCCTTTAAAAAAATTTGCACCAAGCCGGGTTTGAACTCGAGACCTCCCGTTCATACCAAACTCTCCTTAACCATGTACTCTGCTTCTGTTTTTCTGATAAAACTTCCCCCCCTTATTTATTTAACCCCTAAACGAATTCTCTCATCTTCTTCATCATTAACAAAAATCAAATTAACCGAAATTCCACTTAATCTTAATTATCAATTCAAATAACATTTTTAGGATTTACTAACCATCAGATAAAAAATTATAAATGATTAGTTTGATTGGCAAAGAAAAAAAAATAAAAAAAAGCCTACAGCTTCGTCGCTGTTATCAACAAAAAAAAAAAAAAAATTAACTTTGATTTAGAGAATGTTTTAGCTAGAGGTTATAACATAAAATCTGTTTTAATTCACTCATAAAAACTTCTTCAAACTTTAATTGAATCAGAAACATAAACATAACCTCGAATTTCTTCAAGAACACAATAGGTTGACTTTTTACTTTTAATCTTTGACTTCGAAATTCTTAATCGTTTGAAAGGATTGAAAGCGAAGAATTTGCAAATAGTTTGAATGTATGAATCCTTACCTATATGCATTTATCACTTTTTAAAATTCGATTGGTTTTGAGACTTGGAATAAAAGTTGAAGAACAGAGCGTGCAAAAGAAAAAAAATAAATTTTGTGTTTTTTTCAATCTGTAATTGCAGAAGTATATGTATATAACGTGAGTGAACACAGGATTTAATAGTTATCCTGACTGTAATTAATTCGTTTCAACACCTAACAGAATTGGGACCATCATTATTCGTTCAGTACAAGTAAATAAAGAAAAATAAAAAATCGATAGTGATTTATAACAGCCTCAGTACGATCGATTGAGATGTTTTATTACTTTAGGAGACCAGAACAAAATTTAGATACAGTTTGATTGAAATTAGAAACTGAATCTGATTCTCTAAACATAATTACGTATATATTTATTTATATATATCTATATACTGTAATTAGATAATTATATATCTGTATATGTATTTCATTATATATCTAGCTGTATTTTTAATATATATGTATATGCATCTGATTATATCAGTATTTTTGTGTATTAAGGATACATAATATTTATATATTGCCGTTCCAAAAAAAAATATTTATTAATATTTAACATTAATATTAATAATAATAATAATGAAACTAATATTAATAATAACAGAAGTAATGATAATATTATTTATATTATAAAAAATAGAAATTTTAGTAATCAAGTTAATAATAATGCTTTTAGTAATTATAATATTAATTAAGATTATAATTTTTACTAATAACAATGATACTATTAATGATAACAATAATATCAATGATATTAATAATGTAACAAATTACATGTATCGAATTTCATATTCATATATTTTAATTAATAATACTAACTTTAATATTAGTATTAATATCTATTGTAATGATAATGAGAGTAATAATAACAATATTTTACCTTAGTATTACTTTTGATATTTTGACATTACAATTTTTATTAATTATGTAATGTTTAATAATTATATATTATGTAATATTGAATTCTTATACATTACAATATACAGATAATCATAATCATATATGGAAATCATATATAGATTCATTTAAAATTACAATAATCATTTGTATCTTATTTTAATTCAAATGGTTAAATGGTATTATATTAATTCAAATTAAAATATACACTTATATTTATATTTATATATATATATATATATATATATATATATATATATATATATATATATATATATATATATATATATATATATATTTACGTAGATATTTACACACAATTGTTCGTGAATTGTCGAGAATGATCGAAGGTCAATTGAATTCATGAACATAGTTTCAAAGTTTTTGAGACTCAACATAACAGACTTTGCTTATCGTGTCGAAAATATATAAAGATTAACGTTTAAATTTGATCGAAAATTTCCGGGTCATCACAAACCGTGTGGACGTGGAAGGCAGGCCGTGGGGCATGGCCGTGTGCCATGGCTGTGGTATGGCTGGTCTGCTCTATTTGATGGATCGTAATTCTGATTTTTGAGGTCGTAACGTTGTCTTCACCATTTTCGCTCTAGATTCTTCGTTTTAAGTCTGATTTCTTCGATTCTTCTTGCATTGTCTTTGTAATCACGTAATATACAATATAAAGCGAATAAATGCTTAAATTGGTGATAAAGTTGATATCTTTATTGATTTAGGATTTAATATTGGGGGTAAAAACGTGACTTTTTGGCCGATTAGAAATATCTCACACTTAGACTTTGCTTATCCTCAAGCAAACTTCTCATTTTTAACTTCAAGAAATCTTTCGAAGTTTCCATTCTATATGCCTAAGAGGTTTTATTTTTTATTATAAGATCGTAAATAAGGTGAATACTCTGTGTTAGAGTTAGAAACTATCTCTGCAAGCATGCGGGGAGGTTATATGACTTAGGCTATCTCTCACGGGTCGCTCAATTCACACACGTGTTTGGGGTTCCCTATAAAACTATGAAATGAATTTGCTCATAGCCAGTCATGCTGTACTTTTCGTCATAGGCTTGATAAAGACTCAAATTCATGCTGCTAATACAACGATCATAGCTTCTAGGACATTTGTCATAATAAAAAGGGTTTTTAGAGTGGTGAAATTTGATAAGGGTAAATAAGGGTAAGATAGTTTTCGTAAAGACTTTATTTTGGAATATTGAAAAGGGATAGATATGAGTGGTAGTATTTTTGTGACGCACTCGTAGGGTTCCGATAAACTTTCCTCGGAGAATTTTCTTCTTTGACGAACAAGCATCCTTTCTATTGTTTCTCGGTCTCCCAGCGGTCTTGGATTTTGACTTTATAAGTTCTATTCCTTTGCTTATAACTTTGAAGAGATGTATCTTGATATCATTTAGAGTCTTTGCTCTTTCTTTTCTCTCCTTTTTTTGATATCATCTTTAAGAATTTCCGCTTTGGTAGACTTCCAAGTTTTTGCCACAATGCTTGTAGGTGATAAATTCAAGAATATTCTTTTGAGGTGCTCATTTTCTAAGGTTTTATCCATCTATGGTGAACTTAGGATCGTAATTTCATTTTGGGTGGTTGATCATGAGGAAATGAATGGATGATGGTGATGGTGGTGAATGGGTGATGTAGCGCAAGAAGGGTTTCTTTTGAAAAATGGCTAGCTTTTCTGATTTCACCTTTGTCACATTTTCTACACGAAAAAGCAGATCTAGAGCAAGTTTTAATTTTGAGGACAAACATAGGCGCACTAAACAGAAAATAGTGAAACATTAAGGATGAATGTTTTTCATGGTCTTGGGTGCCTCACCATAATCAAATTAGGTTGAATATGTCAAGTCATGCAATGCTCATTTAGAGAATTGGTTCATTCTAACAAGATTTCTATCTTAAATAAGCGTTACTTTTTATTATAAACGTTTTAGGTTTTCAAAAGTACTTATTCGCAAAGGCATTCTTTTGTTTAAATATATTAAAATTTGGCTCAAGGACAGAGAATCTATGCAACAGGCTTATTATGCTATGACATTAAAAGGCGTTTACACCTCTATCCCACACTTAGACGAACATTGTCCCTAATGTTTCTATTCTGGTATCCCACACTTAGGGTTTTATTGTCTAGTGTCTACTGGGCTTGAATCCCACACTTAATGACAAGCTAGGATGCAGTTTATATAATGCACAAGCTAGGATGCAGTTTACGGAATGACGAGTATGCGGTTAGAGAAACTTGATGGCTGAAAAAGACATGTGGTTTGGCAAACTCGTAAATTTCGGCCTTTATTCTTCAGATCATGCGTCATCACTTATTGACTTATATTCTACTTTATTGCACGAGTTGCCTACCGACAAGTGCTTTTGTTTAGGGTCATTTGCTTGATCGTAGTCTTATTTACCATGGTTCGATAAACATATCCCTCTGATAGATGTCTTCGGGTAGTAGAGAGTGAACATATTTTGGTGGGTAGGTCCTTAGCAAGCTCTAGATTAGTACGTTAAGTAGATCCAGTATTTCTCTTGATCTCTTTTGGAAGGCGAGAAAATGAGCTATGGTTGCTCGTGACAGGTCCTGAACTCCAAGGAAAATAGAATCAATAGCTCTACTAATAGTTCCATGCACATCGACCATAGAAGCAGTGCTAGTAGTAATTGTTTCTCGTCTTGGGTGCTTAATTCTGAGGTATTTAGAGAGTGCCAAAATTATATCTTCATGATCTCAAAATCTTCGAATTTTGGATCTCCACAAAAAGAGTTTCTTGAATTGCACATATTACATAAGAGTCAGAGCTGGTGCGAAGTAAATATGATTCTAGACTCAAGCAGTAGAGTTGTTGCTTTGCTGTAGATCTCTCGGCATCCAGATTTGAATGTGAAGCTCAGATATATAGATTCATTAAAGATTAAAGATATGCATGAGCTGATTAGTCACGAATGTGGCTAAGTTGACTCGAGTATGGTCCAAATAAGAGAAAGGATTATTTCTTCTTTCTTCTTTTAACACTACCGATCTTAATTCTTTAATAATCAGATCATCATGGTGATCAAGTGTTACGTAAATCACTAGCCTCTCTGTTGTGCTTTCAAAATCATCCCTTGCTAGGAGAATGAATAGGCTATGAAGGTTGTCAATCATCTTTGAATCTGAGTAATATGATGGACGTCCGGTGGAACACGTATTCGCGGATACGAGTCAGTAGCATCCTTTAGCTAGCTTAAAAAGGAAGTGCAGATCTAGCTAAGGCATTGTACACCTTAGTGTAGATAATCTTCCAATCTCGGCAAAACCTTGTTTCTTGAATAGTGTGAACTACTGAATTGTGTTCTCGTTCTTGCTCCTCTCTGTAGATGTGATCGTGGAGTACCCTAATGAAGTCTTGAATGCGTTCTTCTAATAGCTCTATTTCATCGTCTCATCTTTGTAGGTAGTAACATTCTCTCTATTGATAGCCTTAATCCGATCTTTTAAGCGAGGTGTGAATTCAATTATGGAACGTTGGATGACTTCTATTATTTTCTCAAATTCATCGTTGACATTAATGAATGAGATCATATCAGCGTGGGTTGCTATGATGGTAACCATGATTGTCTCTGAGTTTGGTTCTTCTTTAGTTGATGACCGTGGAAGAGAGCGAGTGACAACAGGAATGTTGTTATAGTGATCTTCCTCCTTGTTGCTATATTCCGTAGCAGCATCTGAATAGTCAGGAATCTCTACTACTTCAGTTTGAGAACATGATATTATTGTATCCTGAGGTCTGGCTATTCTGCTAGCGGGATCAATTTTGACATCTTGTAAATCGAATGATTCCTTGAGTTTTGTTTGGAAACGAATAACCATTCCATTACTTTGATCTTCTGCTTCTAGTTGCATGATTTATTCTTGATGTTACTGAGTTTCTGGGAATGTTTTAGTTTTGTCTTCCTCCATGTCTTCTTCATCTTCTACTACTTCCATTTCGTCTTCTGAGTCTTCTTCTTCTTTTATTTCTTCTTCGAGATCCTCTTATTCCATTTCAGGGTCTTCAGCTGGTGGCTGAGATTCGTCATCGGAAGTGATCTGTCTAGTGAAAATAGCGAACATTACTTCATGTTCATAAAAATAGGTTGGCGGTCAATTCTGAAGGTAGCGCTCTCCCCATGTGATCGTAAGATCAAGGTTTGATTGTACACATCAATGACAGTCCTAGCCGTATTTATGAATGGTCTCCCCAAGACAATTGGTGCATTTAGATCTTCCTTAATATCCATCACTAAGAAGTCAGTCGGATACAAGAACTTTTCGACTTTCACCAAGACATTCTCAACTATGCCCTTAGGATATCTAATTGTGTGATCAGCAAGTTAGATAGTCATTTTGGTTGGTTTCAAGTCTCCTAGTTCTAATATCTTATAGAGAAAGTAGGGCATAAGATTGATACTTGCTCCTAAATCAGCTAAAGCTTTAATGGTTCCAGATTGATAAACTGAACATGGAAGAGTGAATCAACCAGTATCTCCAAGTTTTCTCGGTAGGGAGTTCCTGAGTAATGCTGAGCATTCTGCACTTAGTGGATTTTTGTTGGAATCTGGCATCCTTTACTTCATAGAGAGTAATTTCCGTATATACCTACTCTGGTCTGGAACTTTAGACATGGTATCCAAGAATTTTCCATTGAGCTTGAAGGTTCCAAGTCTCTCAAGACTATTCTTGAGTCAACCTGGGTAGGGTATACGAACTGGATTTATCTGGGGTGGTTTCTTTGATAGGTCAGATTATAGTGATAATTGAAGATGTGATAAGATTGAGTGAGACTCGGTAAGGTATGAACATACTCGGTATTAGAGAGAATCGGTATAATTACATTCCACAGCTTCTTAAACTAGTTCACAATGCAATGGCTATCTAATTAAGACTACTAAGGTTCCTTATATAGCCCTCTTCCAAGGAACCATCATTTAGGCTTGTTTCACATTAACACTATACACATTTCGGGGTCCTAACAACCTCCCCCTTAGTGTTACATGTGAAAATTACAATGTAATCCTATTTGAAACATCTAAAGGAACTTTGTTCCTCTGAAATGTACTTTTGATTTGAATCCTATGAGTCTTTCATATCTCCTTATATTCACCTTCGTTTTGAGAAGACTCTTCAATCTTGTGAGAATGTATTTGACTATCTCATTATCTTCTGCTGAATAACATATGTTGATCAGTCTCCATCTTAAATACTAAAAATCATACATCAACGTTCCGTCTGAATATCTCCAGAAATCTGAGACTATGATGAAGATCTTTGTGTAGTGAGAATTGACAAACACAAACCCATATGGACAGTCACTTACTTTAATTAAGGACATATATCGCAATCCATCAATTATTTGATTAGGTTGTTTGATTCCAATCTTTTTATGTCCGGATTCCAACCCCATTTTAAAATTGTGAACGGACATCCATCTCATTGAATCAAGAATTAACCTGTAAATTGTCTTCATTGCAGTAGCATGATATATTGTCGCAGATTCATTTAGATCAATTAAGTAATTGTAGATGAAGATAATGTCGTCCATCTTTAGATTATCCAAAACCGCCTCTGAGAACTGATAGTCCTCATCATCCATTCTCGTCACGTATAAAAGTGGCATCTTCACTCCATCCTTGTTGATTATTAAAATTTTGTTAATGCTTTTAATCTCTGAATTTCATTGTTTTTGAAGTTTCTCTTCATTCTTCAATTTAAACTTGTTTCAAACCTTCAGATAAGCTTTAAGGTATTCTGGTTTCTTATGATATTTCCATGCACCAAGAACACACATTGAGGCTGCAAGGATGAGATGAGAATCACCATAAATCTTGTAAGCTTGTTGTTCAATGAATGGTGAACAAAGAATCGGATTTTCTTCATCAATACTAAGTTGATAGTCAGCACCACGATCAAGAATAATTTCTAATATTTGGAAAGGAACATCAAGATCAGGAGGTATCGTAGTATCTACTTCGCCATTTGAGAAAATCTCCTTCTCAAAAAGTATCCCAAATTCCTCAGTCGGAGATGTAATGTTGACAAATTTATGGTCATTAAATTCATTTAAAACACTCGTCTCCTTCAGAATGTCCTCGATGTTATCAAAATTACGATTATCTTCTGGTGCTGACGTACCATCTGTTTGTTCAACAGTATCCAAAATCATTGACATTCCTGAGTCACCTTCTCTCTGATTAATTGATTCATCTAGAAAACTATCACGTTGAATCTCCTCAACCTCATCATTTTCAGAATCGAAAATATCAACTATATCATCAGTTCCCAATGTTGACTAGACGAACCAGCTTCATAAGTTGAGCGTTTAAATGCACCGGACCCATAATAACCGTATCTATTCTCCCCCTCATGATGGTTGTCGGAATCAAAATCATCATGGTCAGGCATGTGAATTGGTCCGGTTTGTAGTGACCCGAACTTTTCCATGTTTATGTATATTAATTGAGATTGATATTTACATGATTAAATGTTTCCAACATGTTAATCAATCAAACTTGTTAAGACTTGATTAATTGAAATATGTTTCATATAGACAATTGACCACCCAAGTTGACCGGTGATTCACGAACGTTAAAACTTGTAAAAACTATATGATGACATATATATGGATATATATATATATATAGTTAACATGATACTATGATAAGTAAACATATCATTAAGTATGTTAACAATGAACTACATATGTAAAAACAAGACTACTAACTTAATGATTTTTAAACGAGACATATATGTAACGATTATCGTTGTAAAGACATTTAATGTATATATATCATATTAAGAGATATTCATACATGATAATATCATGATAATATAATAATTTAAAATCTCATTTGATATTATAAACATTGGGTTAACAACATTTAACAAGATCATTAACCTAAAGGTTTCAAAACAACACTTACATGTAACGACTAACGATGACTTAACGACTCAGTTAAAATGTATATACATGTAGTGTTTTAATATGTATTTATACACTTTTGAAAGACTTCAATACACTTATCAAAATACTTCTACTTAACAAAAATGCTTACAATTACATCCTCGTTCAGTTTCATCAACAATTCTACTCGTATGCACCCGTATTCGTACTCGTACAATACACAGCTTTTAGATGTATGTACTATTGGTATATACACTCCAATGATCAGCTCTTAGCAGCCCATGTGAGTCACCTAACACATGTGGGAACCATCATTTGGCAACTAGCATGAAATATCTCATAAAATTACAAAAATATGAGTAATCATTCATGACTTATTTATATGAAAACAAAATTACATATCCTTTATATCTAATCCATACACCAACGACCAAAAACACCTACAAACACTTTCATTCTTCAATTTTCTTCATCTAAGTGATCTCTCTCAAGTTCTATCTTCAAGTTCTAAGTGTTCTTCATATATTCTACAAGTTCTAGTTACATAAAATCAAGAATACTTTCAAGTTTGCTAGCTCACTTCCAATCTTGTAAGATGATCATCCAACCTCAAGAAATCTTTGTTTCTTACAGTAGGTTATCATTCTAATACAAGGTAATAATCATATTCAAACTTTGGTTCAATTTCTATAACTATAACAATCTTATTTCAAGTGATGATCTTACTTGAACTTGTTTTCGTGTCATGATTCTGCTTCAAGAACTTCGAGCCATCCAAGGATCCGTTGAAGCTAGATCCATTTTTCTCTTTTTCAGTAGGTTTATCCAAGGAACTTAAGGTAGTAATGATGTTCATAACATCATTCGATTCATACATATAAAGCTATCTTATTCGAAGGTTTAAACTTGTAATCACTAGAACATAGTTTAGTTAATTCTAAACTTGTTCGCAAACAAAAGTTAATCCTTCTAAATTGACTTTTAAAATCAACTAAACACATGTTCTATATCTATATGATATGCTAACTTAATGATTTAAAACCTGGAAACACGAAAAACACCGTAAAATCGGATTTACGCCGTCGTAGTAACACCGCGGGCTGTTTTGGGTTAGTTAATTAAAAACTATGATAAACTTTGATTTAAAAGTTGTTATTCTGAGAAAATGATTTTTATTATGAACATGAAACTATATCCAAAAATTATGGTTAAACTCAAAGTGGAAGTATGTTTTCTAAAATGGTCATCTAGACGTCGTTCTTTCGACTGAAATGACTACCTTTACAAAAACGACTTGTAACTTATTTTTTCGAGTATAAACCTATACTTTTTCTATTTAGATTCATAAAATAGAGTTCAATATGAAACCATAGCAATTTGATTCACTCAAAACGGATTTAAAATGAAGAAGTTATGGGTAAAACAAGATTGGATAATTTTTCTCATTTTAGCTACGTGAAAATTGGTAACAAATCTATTCCTACCATAACTTAATCAACTTGTATTGTATATTATGTAATCTTGAGATACCATAGACACGTATACAATGTTTCGACCTATCATGTCGACACATCTATATATATTTCGGAACAACCATAGACACTCTATATGTGAATGTTGGAGTTAGCTATATAGGGTTGAGGTTGATTCCAAAACATATATAGTTTGAGTTGTGATCAATATTGAGATACGTATACACTGGGTCGTGGATTGATTCAAGATAATATTTATCGATTTATTTCTGTACATCTAACTGTGGACAACTAGTTGTAGGTTACTAACGAGGACAGCTGACTTAATAAACTTAAAACATCAAAATATATTAAAAGTGTTGTAAATATATTTTGAGCATACTTGGATATATATGTATATATTATTATAGGTTCGTGAATCAACCAGTGGCCAAGTCTTACTTCCCGACGAAGTAAAAATCTGTGAAAGTGAGTTATAGTCCCACTTTTAAAATCTAATATTTTTGGGATGAGAATACATGCAGGTTTTATAAATGATTTACAAAATAGATACAAGCATGTGAAATTACATTCTATGGTTGAATTATCGAAATCGAATATGCCCCTTTTTATTAAGTCTGGTAATCTAAGAATTAGGGAACAGACACCCTAATTGACGCGAATCCTAAATATAGATCTATTGGGCTTAACAAACCCCATCCAAAGTACCGGATGCTTTAGTACTTCGAAATTTATATCATATCCGAAGGGTGTCCCGGAATGATGGGTTACCAGGTGTTCACCATATGAATGATTTTTATCTCTATGTATGGGATGTATATTGAAATATGAAATCTTGTGGTCTATTGTTACGATTTGATATATATAGGTTAAACCTATAACTCACCAACATTTTTGTTGACGTTTAAAGCATGTTTATTCTCAGGTAAATACTAAGAGCTTCCGCTGTTGCATACTAAAATAAGGACAAGATTTGGAGTCCATGTTTGTATGATACTGTGTAAAAACTGCATTCAAGAAACTGATTTCGATGTAACATATTTGTATTGTAAACCATTATGTAATAGTCGTGTGTAAACAGGATATTTTAGATTATCATTATTTGATAATCTACGTAAAGCTTTTTAAACCTTTATTTATGAAATAAAGGTTATGGTTTGTTTTAAAAATGAATGCAGTCTTTGAAAAACGTCTCATATAGAGGTCAAAACCTCGCAACGAAATCAATTAATATGGAACGTTTTTAATCAATAAGAACGGGACATTTCAGTTGGTATCCGAGCGTTGGTCTTAGAGAACCAGAATTTTGCATTAGTGTGTCTTATCGAGTTTGTTAGGATGCATTAGTGAGTCTGGACTTCGACCGTGTTTACTTGAAAAATGATTGCTTAACAAATTTTGTTGGAAACTATATATTTTTAACATGTGAATATTATGTGATATATTAATCTCTTAACGCGTTTGATATTATGTGATAGATGTCTACCTCTAGAACAAGTCCCATTGACTCACTTAATAATAATGAAGAGTCAAATGTAAATTGGAATGATTCGTGGAATGATTCACAAGTTCCCGAAGAGGAACCTGAAGAAGAGTCGGAACCGGAAGAAGAATCGGAACCGGAAGAAGAATCGGAACCGGATGAAGAAATAGAACCGGTGGGGGAAATAATAAAACGGTTAAGTAAAAGAAAATCCTCAACCAACCGACCAAGGTTAATTATGGTCAATGGTGTTTCCGCCAAGGAAGCAAAATATTGGGAGGATTACCAATTCTCCGATGAATCGGATTCCGACGAGAATTCTGATGATGTTATAGAAATTACCCCAACTGAATTTAAAAAGGCAAAAGAAAATAATAAGGGAAAGAGCATAAAAATAGAGAAATCTAATTCCAACCCCGATGAACTTTATATGTATCGTCAACCCCCGAAGTCCTTAAGTTGTAACAATGACCCGAGAACCTCTAAACCACCAGGTTTTTCTAAACCAATGTGGAAAACGACGGCTCGTATTAGGGGAACATCATATATCCCTAGAAATTTGGCAAAATGAACCAAAACCGAAGAAGAAGAAACGAGCGAGTCGGAATAAGATAGTTGTATTCGTGTGGTGTAATATATGTAATATAGTGTGCTTATGCTTTATGATATATGTAAAAATTGCTTGTATTAATAAGTATTTTTTTTATTATGAATCTAACTCTTGTCTATTTTACAGTATAAAAACACAAAATGGATAGACAACCTAATATTTTAAGAGACCTACCCAGAGACATGATTGATGAAATCTTGTCTAGAGTCGGTCAGAATTCTTCGGCACAACTATTTAAGGCGAGATCAGTTTGTAAGACATTCGAAGAACGTTCCAAGAATGCCTTGGTTTATAAAAGGCTTTCGTTCGAAAGATGAGGGATATCACATTGGGAAATCCATAAGTTACGATGTGTTTACTTTGACGCATTTATTGCGGGGAACCCAAATGCTATTTTACGCAATGGGTTAAGAAATTATTTTGACTCAATATATCCGAATATTGGACTTCGTGATTTAAAAAAAGCGGCTAACATGCAACATAAAGAAGCATGTTATGCTTACGGATTAGTAATGTTCGCTTCTCACCAAAGTGAGAACAAGAACATCGGGCTACAACTATTAAACAAAACGTTCCCACAAGTGACGGAGTCGGTAATTGGGGTAAGAAATGAGGTTTTTAGATTGTTACGGGACTGTTGGACATTACGTAACCCTCGTTCCTTTGACGACGTTACAACACGCAGTCTTATCAACGGCCATAATGGTTATGTTCCACAAGACCAAGGATGGGAAGTAATCCTAGTAAAACCAGAATGCATGACTTGTTTCTGGACGTATGAATTACGTGTCTTTATTGCCTTTGCTGAACGACTTGTGTACTAGCTAGAATTATCTTCACAACCATCTTGTATCAAATTTATTGTGTGCTATATTTCATTCTATATGTAAAATAAGCGGGATTGTAAGTTTGTAAAATATTGTGTAAAAGTTTGAACGTGAAATACTATTATAATCAGTTTTTCATATAGAATTGTAGTAGTTGAATTGTATATTAGCTACTAAGTATGAACTTAACGGGTAGGTACTACTCGAATTTAAACTTATAAAACGCTAATATGAAGAAAAAGCTTTTATAAATGAGTTCATATTATGCTACGAAATACTATTAACTACTCTTAATATTCTATATGATTAACTTGTTCCATTTGACTATTTTGAAGGAAATGGCACCGAATACTCGACAATTCGTGAATATGAATGAAGAAGAATTCCGTACTTTTCTAGCTTCAAACATAGCCGCAGTACAGGCTGCGCTACATACCAACAATAACCTTGGATCTAGCAGTACAGGAAATCGTGTAGGATGCACCTACAAAGAATTCACTGCCTGCAAACCTTTGGAATTTGATGGAACCGAAGGACCGATCGGATTGAAACGGTGGACCGAGAAGGTCGAATCGGTGTTTGCCATAAGTAAGTGTACTGAAGAGGACAAAGTGAAATACGCTACGCATACCTTCACAGGTTCTGCGTTAACATGGTGGAATACCTATCTAGAGCAAGTGGGACAAGACGATGCGTACGCACTACCGTGGTCAGCATTCAAGCACTTGATGAACGAGAAGTACCGTCCCAGAACCGAGGTCAATAAGCTCAAGACAGAACTTAGAGGGTTACGAACCCAAGGATTTGATATTACCACGTACGAAAGACGATTCACAGAATTGTGCCTATTGTGCCCGGGAGCATTGGAAGATGAGGAAGAGAAGATCGACGCATTTGTGAAAGGATTACCGGAAAGAATCCAAGAAGATATAAGTTCACACGAGCCCGCCTCCATACAACAGGCATGTAGAATGGCTCACAAACTAGTGAACCAGATTGAAGAAAGAATTAAAGAACAGACTGCTGAAGAGGCCAATGTGAAGCAAGTCAAAAGAAAGTGGGAGGAAAACGGTGATAAGAATCACCAATACAACAACAACAGCAATTACAACAATAATCGCAACAATTATCCCAACAATCGCAACATCAATCGCAACTACAACAAACGGCCCAACAACAACAACAACAACAACAACAACAACAACAACAACAGCAACTACAACAATCATCCCAACAACAATAATAACCGCAACAACAACAACAATCAGAAGCAGCTATGCCAAAGGTGTGAAAAGTATCACTCGGGGTTCTACACCAAATTTTGCAACAAGTGTAAAAGAAACGGTCATAGCGCGGCGAAGTGTGAGGTCTACGGGCCAGGGGTTAATAGAACGAAAGGAACAAATGGTGTCGGAACGAGTAATGGCAGAGCAAGTAGTGTCGGAGCAAGTTATGCCAATGTAGTTTGTTATAAATGTGGAAAACCGGGCCACATTATTAGAAATTGCCCGAACCAGGAGAACACGAATGGACAAGGCCGCGGAAGAATTTTCAATATTAATGCGGCAGAGGCACAGGAAGACCCGGAGCTTGTTACGGGTACGTTTCTTATTGATAATAAATCTGCTTACGTTTTATTTGATTCGGGTACGGATAGAAGCTATATGAGTAGAGATTTTTGTGCTAAATTAAGTTGTCCATTGACGCCTTTGGATAGTAAATTTTTACTCGAATTAGCAAATGGTAAATTAATTTCAGCAGATAATATATGTCGGAATCGAGAAATTAAACTAGTTAGCGAAACATTTAAGATTGATTTGATACCAGTAGAGTTAGGGAGTTTTGATGTGATAATCGGTATGGACTGGTTGAAAGAAGTGAAAGCAGAGATTATTTGTTACAAAAATGCAATTCGCATTATACGAGAAAAAGGAAAACCCTTAATGGTGTACGGAGAAAAGGGCAACACGAAGCTACATCTTATTAGTAATTTGAAGGCACAAAAACTAATAAGAAAAGGTTGCTATGCTGTTCTAGCACACGTCGAGAAAGTACAAACTGAAGAAAAGAGCATCAATGATGTTCCCATTGCAAAAGAATTTCCCGATATATTTTCGAAAGAATTACCGGGATTACCCCCACATCGATCCGTTGAATTTCAAATAGATCTTGTACTAGGAGCTGCACCAATAGCTCGTGCTCCTTACAGACTCGCACCCAGCGAGATGAAAGAACTGCAAAGCTAATTACAAGAACTTTTAGAGCGTGGTTTCATTCGACCAAGCACATCACCTTGGGGAGCTCCTGTTTTGTTTGTCAAGAAGAAAGATGGTACATTCAGGCTGTGTATCGACTACCGAGAGTTGAACAAACTTACCATCAAGAACCGCTACCCACTACCGAGAATCGACGACTTATTTGATCAACTACAAGGCTCATCTGTTTATTCAAAGATTGACTTACGTTCCGGGTATCATCAAATGCGGGTGAAAGAAGATGATATTCCAAAGACTGCTTTCAGAACACGTTACGGTCATTACGAGTTTATGGTCATGCCGTTTGGTTTAACTAATGCACCAGCTGTGTTCATGGACCTTATGAACCGAGTGTGTGGACCATACCTTGACAAGTTTGTCATTGTTTTCATTGATGACATACTTATTTACTCAAAGAATGACCAAGAACACGGTGAACATTTGAGAAAGGTGTTAGAAGTATTGAGGAAGGAAGAATTGTACGCTAAGTTTTCAAAGTGTGCATTTTGGTTGGAAGAAGTTCAATTCCTCGGTCACATAGTGAACAAAGAAGGTATTAAGGTGGATCCGACAAAGATAGAAACTGTTGAGAAGTGGGAAACCCCGAAAACTCCGAAACACATACGCCAGTTTTTAGGACTAGCTGGTTACTACAGAAGGTTCATCCAAGACTTTTCCACAATAGCAAAACCCTTGACTGCATTAACGCATAAAGGGAAGAAATTTGAATGGAATGATGAACAAGAGAAAGCGTTTCAGTTATTGAAGAAAAAGCTAACTACGGCACCTATATTGTCATTGCCTGAAGGGAATGATGATTTTGTGATTTATTGTGACGCATCAAAGCAAGGTCTCGGTTGTGTATTAATGCAACGAACGAAGGTGATTGCTTATGCGTCTAGACAATTGAAGATTCACGAACAAAATTATACGACGCATGATTTGGAATTAAGCGCGGTTGTTTTTGCATTAAAGACTTGGAGGCACTACTTATATGGGGTCAAAAGTATTATATATACCGACCACAAAAGTCTTCAACACATATTTAATCAGAAACAACTGAATATGAGGCAGCGTAGGTGGATTGAATTGTTGAATGATTACGACTTTGAGATTCGTTACTACCCGGGGAAGTCAAATGTGGTAGCCGATGCCTTGAGCAGGAAGGACAGAGAACCCATTCGAGTAAAATCTATGAATATAATGATTCATAATAACCTTACTACTCAAATAAAGGAGGCGCAACAAGGAGTTTTAAAAAAGGGAAATTTAAAGGATGAAATACCCAAAGGATCGGAGAAGCATCTTAATATTCGGGAAGACGGAACCCGGTATAGGGCTGAAAGGATTTGGGTACTAAAATTTGGAGATATGAGAGAAATGGTACTTAGAGAAGCTCATAAAACCAGATACTCAATACATCCTGGAACGGGGAAGATGTACAAGGATCTCAAGAAACATTTTTGGTGGCCGGGTATGAAAGCCGATGTTGCTAAATACGTAGGAGAATGTTTGACGTGTTCTAAGGTCAAAGCTGAGCATCAGAAACCATCAGGTCTACTTCAACAACCCGAAATCCCGGAATGGAAATGGGAAAACATTACCATGGATTTCATCACTAAATTGCCAAGGACTGCAAGTGGTTTTGATACTATTTGGGTAATAGTTGATCGTCTCACCAAATCAGCACACTTCCTGCCAATAAGAGAAGATGACAAGATGGAGAAGTTAGCACGACTGTATTTGAAGGAAGTCGTCTCCAGACATGGAATACCAATCTCTATTATCTCTGATAGGGATGGCAGATTTATTTCAAGATTCTGGCAGACATTACAGCAAGCATTAGGAACTCGTCTAGACATGAGTACTGCCTATCATCCACAAACTGATGGGCAGAGCGAAAGGACGATACAAATGCTTGAAGACATGCTACGAGCATGTGTTATTGATTTCGGAAACAGTTGGGATCGACATCTACCGTTAGCAGAATTTTCCTAGAACAACAGCTACCATTCAAGCATTGAGATGGCACCGTTTGAAGCACTTTATGGTAGAAAGTGCAGGTCTCCGATTTGTTGGAGTGAAGTGGGGGATAGACATATTACGGGTCCGGAGATTATACAAGAAACTACCGAGAAGATCATCCAAATTCAACAACGGTTGAAAACCGCCCAAAGTCGACAAAAGAGCTACGCTGACATTAAAAGAAAAGATATAGAATTTGAAATTGGAGAGATGGTCATGCTTAAAGTTGCACCTTGGAAAGGCGTTGTTCGATTTGGTAAACGAGGGAAATTAAATCCAAGGTATATTGGACCATTCAAGATTATTGATCGTGTCGGACCAGTAGCTTACCGACTTGAGTTACCTCAACAACTCGCGGCTGTACATAACACTTTCCACGTCTCGAATTTGAAGAAATGTTTTGCTAAAAAAGATCTCACTATTCCGTTAGATGAAATCCAAATCAACGAAAAACTTCAATTCATCGAAGAACCCGTCGAAATAATGGATCGTGAGGTTAAAAGACTTAAGCAAAACAAGATACCAATTGTTAAGGTTCGATGGAATGCTCGTAGAGGACCCGAGTTCACCTGGGAGCGTGAAGATCAGATGAAGAAGAAATACCCGCATCTATTTCCAGAAGATTCGTCAACACCTTCAACAGCTTAAAATTTCGGGACGAAATTTATTTAACGGGTAGGTACTGTAGTGACCCGAACTTTTCCATGTTTATATATATATATTAATTGAGATTGATATTTACATGATTAAATGTTTCCAACATGTTAATCAATCAAACTTGTTAAGACTTGATTAATTGAAATATGTTTCATATAGACAATTGACCACCCAAGTTGACCGGTGATTCACGAACGTTAAAACTTGTAAAAACTATATGATGACATATATATATATATATATATATATATATATATATATATATATATATATATATATATATATATATATATATATATATATATATATATATAGTTAACATGATACTATGATAAGTAAACATATCATTAAGTATATTAACAATGAACTACATATGTAAAAACAAGACTACTAACTTAATGATTTTTAAACGAGACATATATGTAACGATTATCGTTGTAAAGACATTTAATGTATATATATCATATTAAGAGATATTCATACATGATAATATCATGATAATATAATAATTTAAAATCTCATTTGATATTATAAACATTGGGTTAACAACATTTAACAAGATCGTTAACCTAAAGGTTTCAAAACAACACTTACATGTAACGACTAACGATGACTTAACGACGCAGTTAAAATGTATATACATGTAGTGTTTTAATATGTATTTATACACTTTTGAAAGACTTCAATACACTTATCAAAATACTTCTACTTAACAAAAATGCTTACAATTACATCCTCGTTCAGTTTCATCAACAATTCTACTCGTATGCACCCGTATTCGTACTCGTACAATACACAGCTTTTAGATGTATGTACTATTGGTATATACACTCCAATGATCAGCTCTTAGCAGCCCATGTGAGTCACCTAACACATGTGGGAACCATCATTTGGCAACTAGCATGAAATATCTCATAAAATTACAAAAATATGAGTAATCATTCATGACTTATTTACATGAAAACAAAATTACATATCCTTTATATCTAATCCATACACCAACGACCAAAAACACCTACAAACACTTTCATTCTTCAATTTTCTTCATCTAAGTGATCTCTCTCAAGTTCTATCTTCAAGTTCTAAGTGTTCTTCATATATTCTACAAGTTCTAGTTACATAAAATCAAGAATACTTTCAAGTTTGCTAGCTCACTTCCAATCTTGTAAGGTGATCATCCAACCTCAAGAAATCTTTGTTTCTTACAGTAGGTTATCATTCTAATACAAGGTAATAATCATATTCAAACTTTGGTTCAATTTCTATAACTATAACAATCTTATTTCAAGTGATGATCTTACTTGAACTTGTTTTCGTGTCATGATTCTGCTTCAAGAACTTCGAGCCATCCAAGGATCCGTTGAAGCTAGATCCATTTTTCTATTTTCCAGTAGGTTTATCCAAGGAACTTAAGGTAGTAATGATGTTCATAACATCATTCGATTCATACATATAAAGCTATCTTATTCGAAGGTTTAAACTTGTAATCACTAGAACATAGTTTAGTTAATTCTAAACTTGTTCGCAAACAAAAGTTAATCCTTCTAACTTGACTTTTAAAATCAACTAAACACATGTTCTATATCTATATGATATGCTAACTTAATGATTTAAAACCTGGAAACACGAAAAACACCGTAAAATCGGATTTACGCCGTCGTAGTAACACCGCGGGCTGTTTTGGGTTAGTTAATTAAAAACTATGATAAACTTTGATTTAAAAGTTGTTATTCTGAGAAAATGATTTTTATTATGAACATGAAACTATATCCAAAAATTATGGTTAAACTCAAAGTGGAAGTATGTTTTCTAAAATGGTCATCTAGACGTCGTTCTTTCGACTGAAATGACTACCTTTACAAAACCGACTTGTAACTTATTTTTTCGACTATAAACCTATACTTTTTCTATTTAGATTCATAAAATAGAGTTCAATATGAAACCATAGCAATTTGATTCACTCTAAACGGATTTAAAATGAAGAAGTTATGGGTAAAACTAGATTGGATAATTTTTCTCATTTTAGCTACGTGAAAATTGGTAACAAATCTATTCCTACCATAACTTAATCAACTTGTATTGTATATTATGTAATCTTGAGATACCATAGACACGTATACAATGTTTCGACCTATCATGTCGACACATCTATATATATTTCGGAACAACCATAGACACTCTATATGTGAATGTTGGAGTTAGCTACACAGGGTTGAGGTTGATTCCAAAACATATATAGTTTGAGTTGTGATCAATACTGAGATACGTATACACTGGGTCGTGGATTGATTCAAGATAATATTTATTGATTTATTTCTGTACATCTAACTGTGGACAACTAGTTGTAGGTTACTAACGAGGACAGCTGACTTAATAAACTTAAAATATCAAAATATATTAAAAGTGTTGTAAATATATTTTGAGCATACTTTGATATATATGTATATATTATTATAGGTTCGTGAATCAACCAGTGGCCAAGTCTTACTTCCCGACGAAGTAAAAATCTGTGAAAGTGAGTTATAGTCCCACTTTTAAAATCTAATATTTTTGGGATGAGAATACATGTAGGTTTTATAAATGATTTACAAAATAGACACAAGTATGTGAAATTACATTCTATGGTTGAATTATCGAAATCGAATATGCCCCTTTTTATTAAGTCTGGTAATCTAAGAATTAGGGAACAGACACCCTAATTGACGCGAATCCTAAAGATAGATCTATTGGGCTTAACAAACCCCATCCAAAGTACCAGATGCTTTAGTACTTCGAAATTTATATCATATCCGAAGGGTGTCCCGGAATGATGGGGATATTCTTATATATGCATCTTGTTAATGTCGGTTACCAGGTGTTCACCATATGAATGATTTTTATCTCTATGTATGAGATGTATATTGAAATATGAAATCTTGTGGTCTATTGTTACGATTTGATATATATAGGTTAAACCTATAACTCACCAACATTTTTGTTGACGTTTAAAGCATGTTTATTCTCTGGTAAATACTAAGAGCTTCCGCTGTTGCATACTAAAATAAGGACAAGATTTGGAGTCCATGTTTGTATGATACTGTGTAAAAACTGCATTCAAGAAACTGATTTCGATGTAACATATTTGTATTGTAAACCATTATGTAATGGTCGTGTGTAAACAGGATATTTTAGATTATCATTATTTGATAATCTACGTAAAGCTTTTTAAACCTTTATTTATGAAATAAAGGTTATGGTTTGTTTTAAAAATGAATACAGTCTTTGAAAAACGTCTCATATAGAGGTCAAAACCTCGCAACGAAATCAATTAATATGGAACGTTTTTAATCAATAAGAACGGGACATTTCACGGTTGACTTACACGGAGAAAGAGGAAACACTACTTTCGCTTGTTCAATATAGATTAACATCGTCTCACGAACTTCGTCAAGATCTGTTCGCTTAGAAAATTCAGCAAGATATAATGCCTCCAGCTCATTATCAGAGAGATATTAAAAATGAAAATTCGAAGACGTCCGAGAAGGTGACCCAGGCGGTGAAACAATAGTGTAACCAGCTGGAGCCACTGCAGATGATGAAGGTGATGTCGGTGGAAGTGTGTGAGTTGCTGTGAGGGCATGTGAGGATAAAAGTGCGGTATTATTCTTGTATGTAGGGAGATACGTACTACTAGTTAGATTGTCCTCTTCTGATGGAGGTTGGGTAACAACCGGAGTTGTCACCGGTGAAGATTCTTTCAAATCATCCGCCTCCATGACTTTAGTCTCATTAGACTCTGACAGAGTAGAAGAACTACCCGTCGGTTTAGCTCTCGCGGAGATTTCATCCCCGACTCCTGAAGTCATCAATGTACCATGAGGTGGCATATCTCTTTCGGTTAAAGACTCAACATTCAGATTTCGATATTCTAGATCCGAATGAGAAGTGGTTTGAACCAATGGATCAATTTCTTGAACCAAAGGAACACTCTGCTGGAAGTCTGTTAAATTTCCCGAAGGAATGTCAGGTTGATTCGTTTCCATGGGACGCGGCAGATCTCCCTCATCTAGATAAGCCGGAGCTCCAGGCCCTGTTGGACGTTGGGGCAATACATCATCACAAAGATGAAGTATATCAAGAGGATTTTCAGCCGATACGCACGGTGCCTTTTCAAGGTTTTTCGGCTCCCAGTCGGCCGTTCTGGACTTCAATGATTGAGTTTCCTCAATCGATTGAGTCAACGTACACTTTACTGCAGAGGAAGACTTTACTTCTTTTTGAGATGCTGAAGCACCTTTTCTGGTGGGATTTATTCTTAAGTCCTAATTAAGTTGGATGGACTGATTGGTCTTTTTACCATCCATTCTTTCAGCTCTCTTACCTACCGAAGCTTGTGCTTCATTTAGCGTAGGGCTTATTGTTATTATTGGATGTGATACGGAGATGGGTGAAGGTGACCTAGTTGGCTCTAAGTCTTGATCCGTATCAATAATGGTTGAAGTAACTGTTGGGCGAACGATAGGAGTTAAAGTCCCAGATCTAGTTACTCATTGGGTTGGTGAAGTCTGAATCATCTCATCAGGAATATATCTTGTCCTCTTCTTCGTTAGTTCGGGAGATGACTCAGTTGCTAAAGAATCAGTGTCACTCCCCTCTGGTGTAGTTTATAGGGTAGGTTCAATCCTAAGTGGACTAGGCTCTTTGTTCCTCACAGGTTGAGCAGTTCGGATAACCCTAGTGCATTTCAGGTTAATCCTAAGTGAGGTGGAAGCTAGTTCGGGTTGAGCTACGGGTTCTTCTACAACCTCCGGGGCTGGAACCTTAGTTGGTTCAATTGGATCTTGTTGTGATGGGTTCGGAAGAGGTATCGCTACCGTCTCATAGTATGGATTCTGGCATCTAAGGGATTAGTCAACCTCACCATCCACTGTGGTATTGGTGCCATAAATTGTTTATCAGAAATCACCGGGGTGTTCATCTTCACTTCCTTAAAACGTACCATTGTCATACCCTGTGGACCTGGAACAGGAATATTGGCATTTCTGCAAGCAGTTAAAGCATCATGTATAAAGATACAGAAAACCTTTCACAAGAAATATATGCACTCCTTGTTTTGTCAACTTGTGCCTGAACTAGATCCCATAGGATTTTAGCATAATCTAGGTGTTCTACTATTATGACAGAGTAGAACAGCTTCAGCATCGGAACCGTCAAGCGATCAGATCCACTACGTGTCATCAGAAAACACCGGTTGATGATCGAGAAGATCACATACCACCTGAAGTGTAAATACTTCTTCTGAAACTTAGCTGGAGTATCATTAGTATCTTCACTATATCCCAGCTGAAAGACAAAGTTCATCATTCGCTGAGTGGAAGGAAAAGTAGGAGCATTTTGCACAAGAGGAAGCTGAAAGATCCTCCTGAAATCAGCTTTAGTAATTCTCCTTAATCCATTTACTCCTCTCAACTCAAACTCAAATCTAGTCGGTTCCGCTTGTGGATTAGCAGCTGTAGGTTGTGTGGCCTCAACAAATTTTATAGTTCTGTTAAGAAGTCTCAAATCTGTATCAATCACACTGACAGTAGCACTTAAGGCAGTCCAAAGTTGATGCCTTTCCAGAATAGCAAGTGATATCGCATATTTTATACACGTTTTCCTTAGCGATATCGATCATAATTTAGTCCGTTCGGATACGATTTGGTGTTTATTTTGATACTATTGAGAATGTTCGAGTTTGAAGAGCTATTTGTAGAAGAGATGCGGTTTTTGAAGCTTTTGAGGCATTTTGTTGACTGATCATTATTATTGGTGCTCCTGGTTGGAAATGTTAAGTAAATATGGGGTAGTTTGGTTTTTAAGTTGTTATTAGTATTGAAAGAGTGCAAAATAGATGAAGGAATTAATTTCAGCGTTCTGTCGCGGCGCGACATATGCTTCCGCGGCGCGACGTTTCACGTGTTTCCAAATCAGAAGTTGGTTTAAAGAGGGTAACATTTCGCGTTCTATGTCGCGGCGCGACAATTTAGGTCGCGGCGCGACGGTGTGTCGGTTCAGGTGATTTTGGTAAGTTATAAAAGGCCCGAAAAATACCCTAAATATTCATTCTTCCATCCAGACGAATTGTGGCAGCTTTTGGATGATTTTTGGTGATCTTTGGAGAATTCCAAGGTCATTCTAAGGCATCAATCCTTCCGGAAACAAGTCTAGATCCGTCTATCGTTCAAGATTCAATCATTAATTAGGTTAATCTCTTTGTTTAAAACAATGAATTTTTCTATTACTTTGATTGTGATTTTTGTTCCAGCCATGATTTTTGGCTAAACTTTTAATGTTTGTCTAGATTGAATATTTGCATGTGTTTGGATGATATTTTGTAGTTTTATTAATTAATACATGATAATTATGAGTTTTGATTAAGAACCATTCTTGTGGGTGTTGATTATTGTTACTAGGTTGATTAGTGAATCTTGTTTGAACAAAGGGAACCCTGTTTCAATTTAGAGATCTAATTTCCAATTGATTTGTCTTAACTGATTGGGTGCTTACTGGACCAAGGGGGTCAACCGGGTAACATTGATTGAACAAAATAGGGGTGAATTGTGTGGAGCGAACGCGTAACCAATTGAATCTTAATCTTATAATTAGCTAATTACTAAGTCACAAACGAAAGAGGTCTTTGGTGAAAGGGAACCCTAAGCCAATAAATTCTAGTTTGACGTGTTTGCTAAAAGAGAACTCTGGGTGAACCGACTCTGTAATTACGTGCATTGATAAATAGAACTAGTGCTTAATAATAAATCATCCAACACTGTGAATAGGAGATCTAGGCGAACATTCTTTTATCTATTGAATTCAAATATCTTTACTTTTCCGTTGAGTCTGCAATTTGATTTATTTAAACTTAAAAACCCAAAAATATTGTCTTTTACTTTTGATCTATCTTTGATTTGGCTAATCGTTAAATAGCCACCAAAATAAACTATCTCATACTTTCAATTTTTTATAGTTTAACTTAGTTTACTTTTATTAGTTGCAAACTTAATTCTCGCGTTAAAACTGTCCTTGGAACGATTTCGGAATTACCAATTTTATACTATTACACGATCGGGTACACTGCCCGTTAGTGTGTAGTAATCTTTAAACCGGCATTTTCCAGAGATAAATAATATACTAGATTTTACACATCAAGTTTTTGGCACCACTGCCGGGGACAGTTGTGTCGAAAATTAAATTTTTTATCTAATTGTTCTTAGTTTAGTTTAGTTATAGTTTATTATTTCTTTTCGTTATTCTCAGTTGAATCGGTGCGTTTAATCAGTTGTTAGTTGTGATTTCGCAGGTAACAGGTAGTGCATGCCACATACGCGTTCTTCTAATTCTCCGATTCTTCAACCATTTGTAGAACCCGAAAGAGAGTTATTCAGAGCGTTAAGTCATGAATAACAGTCTACAGTGGATTCATCTTCTTCTTCAAGTGCTAATATAATTAATTTGGGAAGTAGTTCTGAAACTGTGGTGCCCGATACACCACCTGAAATCAGAGAAGAAGAAGAATCTTACATTTCCTTAGATCTTTTCGAGACTGAAGATATGGCTGACCAAGAACAACCACCTCGTCCTCAGACTATGGTACAAAGGTTGAAGGCCACACGAGGGGGCCAAGGCAACTCGATTACTCAACCGAACATCACTCAGCCTTTTCAAATTACAGGGCCGATCCTGAATTTGATTTCTTCTGATTGCCGATTTTATGGCAAGGATACTGAGGATGCTAACGAGCATCTTCGTAATTTTAATGATGTTTGCAATTTGTTTAAGTTGCATGAGGTTGCCGATAGCTCAATCAAGACGAGGCTTTTCCCTGGGACTCTTAAGGGAGAAGCCAAGAGATGGTTAGATAAGCAACCAGAGGGCACGATTACCTCTTGGGAGACTTTGGAGGATAAGTTTTTATTGAAGTTTTTCCCTGCGTCTCGAGCTGCTAGACTTCAAGCAGAAATTTCACAATTTAGACAAAAGAGCAGTGAGACATTATTTGATGCTTGGGACCGTTTTGCTACTTTGTTACGCTCATGTCCGCAACACGGGTTGAATGATTTACAGAAGGTTCAGATTTTCTACAAGGGGTGTGATATCCTAACTCGTCAGACTATTGATTAAGCAGCAGGTGGTACGTTAATGGATAAGACCAAAGAAGAGGCATTAGAGATAATTGAAAAGCAAGCTGCTTATTCTCACGAATGGCATCAAGATCATGAGTCATTCCATTCAGCTTCAGTTAAGAGAACCGAAACCCAGGGTGCATATGACGATTTTGGGTCTATAAGTGCTAAGTTGGATTCCTTTGGTAGGAATTTGGAGAAGATAAATAAGGACATTCATGGTATGAAGGTGGGTTATGAGTATTGTGGGGGATTGCATCTGGCAAAAGATTGTGATGCAGGTTTGACTATGAATCAGAAGGAAGAGATAGCTTATATTAGTCAGCAGAACAACAATCAGTTTCAGGGACGTGCGCAGTTTAATAGGAATTTCAACAATCCATATAATCCTCAAGGTAATCAAGGTTCGAGGTTCCAGCCAGGTTCTAGTGGAGGATATCAACAGCAAGCTCCTGGGTATTTTCAGAAACCCCAAGCCGAAGAGAAAAAGTCCAATCTTGAAGCTATGATCGAGAAGCTTGTGATTTCTCAAACTCAGCTTGTTACTACTGTTACTCAGAACAATGAGAAGAATGATCAAATGTTTCGAAATCAACAAGCAGCGATTCAAAATCTAGAGAAACAAATTGGTCAGCTTGCTAGCCAGAATAATGTGAGGAAACCGGGGGAGTTACCGAGTAAGACCGATAACAACCCGAAGAATGGGCACGTTAATGCTATCACTACCCGCAGTGGTTTAGCATATGATTCACCGACTAAGCCCGATGAGGATGATTTACGAGTGCCGTTGGTTAAGGATACGGAGCCGGAACAGGTGATTGAGAAGGTTGTGAGGGTACCGGAAACTGTTGCTGCTAAACCGGTAGTTAAAGAGTATCAACCACCGCTCCTATTCCCGAGGAAGCAGAGACTGGAGAAGCTGGAGGCAAAAAAGTCCAAGTTCATGGACTTGATTAAAAAAGTTAACATTAATTTGTCTTTTATTGATGTGATTGCAGGTATGCCCAAGTATGCAAGGTTTCTTAAGGACTTGCTAACTAACAGGAAGAAGCTGGAGAACGTATCTTCAGTCAGGTTGAATGCCGCATGCTCAGCGGTAGTTGCAAACAAGCTTCCCGAGAAGCTTGAGGATCCTGGAAGTTTTACCATTCCTTTTTTATTGGGTAACTTGGATTGTATGAGGGCGTTGGCAGATTTGGGGGCTAGCATAAATTTAATGCCTTATTCTATTTATTTGAAGCTAGACCCCGGGGAGTTGAAATCCAGACGAATGGCTATTCAACTAGCAGATCGCTCTATTAAATTCCCTCGTGGAATTATCGAGAATATGCTAGTTAAGACCGGGTCATTGGTTTTTACGATCGTTTTCGTGGTGTTAGATATGGAAGTGGATGATAGGATTCCACTGATTTTGGGTCGGCCATTTTTAAATACTGCTAGGTGTATCATTGATGTATATGGCCAACAGTCGACCCTTCGGATAGATAATTTGCATGCAACTTTTTCAATCGACCATACTTTAAAATACCCTGCGTACACCGATGATGTATGCTATTTTCTTAACACTGTTAATGTCCACTCTGAGTTGTTGCAGGAATTCCCAGAGTTACAGGGTTCAGGAGAGTGTTCGTTGGTTGAAATTGATGAAGAGATGCAGGTTGAGGAGGTGGATATTTTGACCACTTTGATGGAAAATGGCTATGAGCCGACTGAGGAGGAGTTCAAAGAACTCGAGCGTGAGGCGGATTACCGGAGCAAGTCTTCAATTGAAGAACCTCCCGAGTTAGAATTGAAGCCACTTCCAGATCATTTGGAATACGCTTATTTGCAGGAGGAGTCTAAGCTTCCGGTAATTATTTATTCTTCTCTTGCTACAGGTCAGAAAACTGAGCTTGTAACCATGCTGCAGGCCCATAAACCGGCCATTGCATGGAAAATTCATGACATTAAGGGTATTAGTCCCTCCTATTGCACCCACAAAATCCTAATAGAGGATAACTCCAAACCTATGGTGCAACGTCAAAGGAGGTTGAACCCTCACATGCAAGATGTCGTGAAGAAAGAGATAATTAAGCTCCTCGATGCAGGTCTGATTTACCTGATCTCTGACAGTCCTTGGATTAGCCCGGTACACTGTGTACCTAAGAAGGGTGGTATGACTCTTACCACCAATGATAAAAATGAGTTAATTTCCACTAGGACTGTCACGGGGTGGCGTGTTTGTATTGACTATCGAAAGTTGAACGATGCCACACGCAAAGACCACTTCCCGTTACCTTTCATGGATCAAATGCTAGAGAGGTTAGCGGGAAACAGCTTTTATTGTTTTCTTGATGGTTTTTCGGGCTATTTCCAAATTCCTATCTCGCCCGAGGACCAGGAGAAAACTATTTTCACGTGCCCGTATGGCACATTTTCATACCGACGCATGCCCTTTGGCCTTTGCAATGCTCCGGCCACTTTTCAAAGGTGCATGATGGCCATATTCCACGATATGATAGAGGATTGCATGGAGGTGTTCATGGATGACTTTTCAGTCTTCGGTGACACTTTTGATTCATGCCTTCTGAATTTAGAACGGATGTTGGAACGGTGTGAAAAGTCTAATCTTGTGCTAAATTTTGAAAAGTACCATTTCATGGTTCAAGGGGGGCATAGTTCTCGGGCACAAGATTTCTAGGGACGGTATCGAGGTGGATCCTGCGAAGGTAACGGCTATTAAGAACCTTCCACCTCCCACCGATGTTAAGGGTATTCAGAGTTTTCTCGGGCACGCCGATTTTTACTGGAAGTTTATTAAGGATTTTTCTAAAATCGCTAACCCGATGAACAAACTCCTTGAAAAGGACACGCCGTGGAACTTCTCCGATGAGTGCCAAAAGGCATTCGATCTTCTTAAGGAGAAACTGATCAATGCACCAATCATAATTGCTCCGAATTGGTCCCTTCCATTCGAGCTTATGTGCGATGCTTCCGATTTTGCTGTTGGCTCTGTTTTGGGTCAAAGGGTCGAGAAACATTTCCAACCCATCTACTATGCAAGCAAGACCTTGTAGGGAGCACAATTGAATTATACTACCACTGAAAAGGAGCTCCTTGTGGTGGCCTTTTCTTTTGATAAGTTCCAGTCCTACTTAGTCTTGTCTAAGACTATAGTGTTTACGGACCATTCTGCTCTGAAGTACTTATTTTCGAAACCGGATGCAAAACCTCTACTGCTTAGATGGATCTTGCTTTTGCAAGAATTCGACATCGAGATCCGGGATAAGAAGGTTGCTGAAAATCTAGCGGCTGACCACTTGTCTAGACTCGAGAATCCAAATCTCGAAGTCCTTCACGAATCGGATATCCATGATGATTTTCCCGATGAATATCTCATGGCGATGGACAAGGTGGACGAGCCGTGGTACGTGGACATTGCTAATTATCTTGTTGGGGGATTCTTAGAAAAAGGGTGGTCGCATCAAAAGAGGAAGAAATTCTTCAGTGACCTTAAGTACTATTTCTGGGAGGCTCCCTATCTTTTTCATTGTTGTCCCAATGAGGTCATCCGCCGGTGCGTTTCCGGTGAGGAGTGTATGCGTATTTTGACCGAGTGCCATAGTGGGCCTACCGGTGGGCATTTTGGACCCCAAATCACGGGGCGTAAAGTCTATGATGCCGACTTCTTTTGGCCGACAATTTTCAAGGATGCCCACCGGATTTGCAAGTCATGTGATTCTTGTCAAAGGGTCGGTAAAGTCACCAAACGGGATGAGATGCCTCAACAAAGCATCCAAGTTTGCGAAATATTTGACGTTTGGGGAATTGACTTTATGGGGCCATTTCCGAAATCTCAGAATTATAGTTACATACTCGTTGCCATTGACTACGTGTCTAAATGGGCCGAAGCTCAAGCTTTGCCCACAAACGATGCACGAGTTGTGATTTCCTTTCTTAAGCGTTTATTCTCTCGATTTGGAACTCCTAAAGCTTTAATTAGCGATAGGGGTACTCATTTTTGTAACGCCCAAATGGAGAAGGTATTGAAGCGCTATGGAGTTCTCCATAAAGTTTCTACTTCATACCATCCCCAAACGAGCGGACAAGTTGAGAACACCAATCGAGCTCTCAAAGGGATTCTTGAGAAGACTGTGGGGTCGAATCCGAAAGAGTGGGCGAACAAGCTCGATGAAGCTTTGTGGGCGTTTCGAACCTCCTACAAAATGCCAATTGGTACCACTCCTTATCGGTTGGTTTATGGGAAAGCGTGCCATCTCCCTTTGGAGATTGAGCATAAGGCTATGTGGGCGCTTAAAAAGTGCAATTTGGATTTGAAGGAAGCCGGACGCCTAAGGGCGGGGCAATTGAATGAGCTTGGTGAATTACGCCTTGATGCGTATGAGAATTCGTTAATTTATAAAGAGAAAACCAAGCAATGGCATGATAGGAAGTTAAAGGGTCCAAAAGAGTTTAATGAAGGCGATCGAGTGCTTTTGTTTAACTCTAGATTAAAACTTTTACCGGGAAAACATAAATCCCGATGGACGGGACCATTTAAGGTTGTTAAGGTGTACCCGTACGGTACGATTGAGTTGAAAAACGCAAGCGGTACTATTTTTAAGGTTAACGGACATCGTGTGAAGAAGTATTTTGATGGTCCGATGGTGATTGATGACGGGGTTCGCGTTGAACCCGATCCGAAGGTTACTTGAAGTTGGAAACGAGTTTTGTGAACGACTCGTTAAACATGGTTCACATCGTTGTATAGTTTGTATTAATAGGTTTGATCACGGGTTTGCTGAGTCTTAAATGCTAAATGATTAATTATGATCGATTACTTGCTGTTTTTGTTGGTTGTTTTGGTGATTAAAGGAATTAGAGTTTGCTGCATAGCTTTAAAAGTCGAGGTACCAGGTCCAACCCATTGCCGCAGCGTGACAAACAGGGTCGCGACGCGATCTAACACAGGTTTTGGTTACAGAAACCCATCTAAAACTGGGTTTCAAACACGTTCATTGCCGCGTCGCGACATTTGCGGTCGCGGCGCGAGGTTTCAAAAGTTTTATGGGTCACGTATTTTTAAGGAATGAGAATCAGGTATAGCGAAACACCGCTGCGCGACGACTTATGTCGCGGCGCGACAGTTCTGTCGCACAGGTTCCAACCCCCAGGGTTTAGGTTTTAAATTAAATGGGTCAACCCGACCCACTACATAACTGACGTGATTTTAACTCTTTTTAGGGGTTTTGGATCAGTTTTTCACCCACCATTCTCACACTTACCTATCAAGCAAAGTTAGAGCTCTCAAACCCTAGTTTCAATTAACACTAATTGCTACTTAATTTCTTCAATTCATTGTGAAAACATGCCGGTTAAGGTTCGATTTTGACTAATCTCTTGTTTTTTCTCTCATGTTTCTTGATTAATTGTATTAATTCTAGGGTTCATGTTTGAAATTTAAGGGGTTTGTTTAATTGAAACTTTTATGCCTTAGTATTTGATGAATTGTTGATGAATATGATATTGTTGTGTTTTCTTCATGAATTCTTGTGTTGTTATGCATAATATTGATTCTTGAGGTTAGGGTAGTGATAAATCCGAATTTGATGTTGAATGTTTGGTGAATTTGTTTGTGAGGGTGATGTTTACTAATAGATACATGCTTTAAGATAGTGTGGGGTGATTTGGGCGGGTCACTTGTGATTTTGAAAATTGGTAAAACATGATGATTTATGTGATTTATGAGATGATTATTTGGTTGTTGGAATGGTTTATTCTTCGTGAGTAGGTTAATTTACTAGATGAGTTTGTGAAATTGAGTTAACTGGAGATTGTTTAATGAGGCACTTACATGATATAGTGTTTTGAGAATTGTTTTGAATTTGATACCATGGAACACAAACAATGTTGTCGATACTTGCTTTTGTCTAAATGCCTAATTGAAGTTGAGACGAGTATTAATGGTACTTGGTGCAAGTATGTGGAACATGTTGATTTTTCTAACGCTAACTTTTCAATGTTTTGTGTTTGGTTTGGTTTTTGTTTCATGTGTGTAGAGAAGCAGATTTGATGCTCCATCATCTTCCTCGGCTCAATCTCGAAGGGATGAAGAGCGAAGAACTAATCCGGAGGTTTGGTTGCAACACGTTGAAGAGCAATTCTCGGAATATTTTGGATACATTTCAGCTCGGAATATTCAAGCGACTTGGTATTTTAGTTGGGATGAGTTGAATAGTGCATCTAGTGAGGTTAGAGAGGATATTGCTTATATGCTGGTGATGTCGAGACAGGGGGTTGATCTTGGCACTTGGGAACGTGCTTTTTCATTAAGAGACGATCTTTATCGTGAGTTAATTGTTGAGTTTTTCTCCTCTTTGAGTTTCTGTTCTCGAAGGGATGGGACGGATCAAGGCTTTCTGACATTTCATTTAGGAGGGGAAAGTCGAGCCATGAGCCGAATTGATTTGTCTCGAGCACTAAATTTGTATGAAGAATTAGATGAGAAGTCTTTGATACGTTATTTGAAGAAAGAAACTGAGTTCATAGGAATCAAGATGATTATAATGAGCGCGATTTTTGGTTTGAAATTTCAGGTTTAACTCCATTTGTGTCTAATGAGTCGAAGGGCTCCGATATTCGAAGCAGAGATCTACGGTTACTCCATAAACTATTGTCGTGTACTTTTTGTGGACGAAGGAATGGGAATGATAAAGTTAATTCTACCGAGTTGTGGATAATGCATCGATTTCGGCATAATGCGCAGGTTGATTTGTGTATGTTGATTGCTACCTATTTATCTAATCAGTAGTGGGAGACACGTTCTTCGAGGCCACTGCTGGGTGGTCATTTTGTTACAAAGATTGCACGATTTTTCGACATCAATTTTAGCAGGTGTACAAGATTAACCGACCCCTTGCAAGTGATGAAACCTTTCAATTTAAGGTTTTATCTTAATGTGCGTTTTGTGACGTGGGATGCGAATCGGGTTGGCTTGGTTGCATATGTTGAGCCACAAGAGCACGAGGCCGGTGGTAATGTTCAAGGAGGTGAAGAGGCAGAGCCGGTTGCTCCGAATGTGCCAGCGGGGGGTCAGCTTTGGGGTATTTCCCAAGAAATTTGGGATAACTTAGTGTCGCGGGTTGATAACGTGCGAATCGGTGTGTCAGACAGCTTTGGTGAGTTTCGGGGAGAACAACGGTCGCATAATGATCGTATGTGGGAAAGTCAGCAGAGGATCGATGAGAGGTCGGCTGAGTCTTTGCATGACCAGCAATGGATGGCATATGGAGGCGATTGGCAAAGGCACAATGCTCGTCTTTTCTACTATAACCCGGAGAATTATTATGGTACACAAGCTCAGACACTGGTTTATTATCGCAGTCCAGTTCGGCCCCGAGTTTAGGCCCCGATTTATAGTGAGGAGGAAAGGTTTGAGGATGCACGTAGGAGGTTCGAGCAGTAGTATCCGCACGGCAACTGGCCGTATGATGGGTTTCAGTGAGGAGGGCCTGCGAGCCCGTGATTATATTGTAATTTGTTTTAAACTATATCCGTTTCGTTGGTTTGTACTTGGATAATTTTAAATTTTGCTTATGTACTGTGGATTTATTCGGGGACAAGGCGTTTCGGTACCGGGTGGTGCCACCTTGTCCTATTTATGTAGTTTTCTTGTGTTTTTCTTTTATTAGGTATGTTGGTGAAACAATTTTTCAAGTCTGGCATTAAGTTCAGCGAAACTACTTGAGTGATGATATTAGTGTGAGGATCGGGAATGAACGATGTTCTTATGCTGGCAGTAAGTTCAGCGCCATCTGTCACTGTCATTCCACGATCAGTGGTTACCTCGATAAGTTTTTATTTTTCTTACCCTTTCGATTGTAATCTATTTTTGATCTCAAGTAATGGGGACATTACTTGATCTCAAGTGTGGGGTGGGGATGTAAAATCTCTCGGGTTGGTTGTTAATGAAATCATCATCTTACTAGTTTTGATATTAAAAGACTTGACGTTTCACGGGGTTTGGTCGTAAAAAAAAAATTGAAAAATTTAGGGTAATATATAAAAAAAACAGAAAAGTTAGTTTAAAATAAAAAAAATAATAGAAAAACAATTGAAAATTCGGCCAAAACCTTTATTTTGATAATTGGCTTGGTATTTTATGGTATAATTCGCGTTTTCAAAGAAGCCAAAAGTGTTCCACATGTTCATTACCATTGGACATGAAATCCTACGAGTTCGGGGAACTTAATAGTAGATCACATGTACCAAAACGGGTGTAAACCGTGAGAGAGCAGTGATTGCATAGCGTGATTGTGACCGAATCACGTGCCAGATCAAAAACTTTTGGTTACTTGGTATAGCAGACTTCCGAAACTATATCATTTTATTATTACATCATTTAATGGTGTGATACTGTGGGAAGAGGAGCCTAGAGCTTCACTAGTGCTGTCCTTTTTAGGAGCAATAGCTACGTGCTTGTGTTTGCTTAGACAACACAACCTATAGCCAAAAGCTATGGCACCCAAAGGTTTTTCGGATTTATTGGAAGGGTAGTATTTACTTCTTACCTTTCTTAAAACAAGCAGAAAAGCTTGTCATGTGGGAAGTAGGCAAACCGGTGTGAATTGAAACAGATTGGCACTTCCGAGTGACTCAGATCCACTCATTAAGGAAGTAAAGTCTTCCGACCGTTTTACTTGGTACGTATACCTCTTAAGCATGCCATTTCATTACCCATCATTTCACGATGAGGTACTGTTAGAGGAGAAAGTATTGAACTTTCAAAACATGTTCATTATTTTGAAAGTGAAATCCTACATGAACATTAAAATTCATACGCAGGTCATCTGCACCAAGGCGGGTGTCAACCGTATGAACGGTGATAGTGGCGTATAGTCAAAACCGGACCATTCGCTAGATCGAAATCTTAAACAGGGCGATCCTCATTGTTTCTCCTTACAAGGATGATATTGCACCCGACCACCTTATTTAACCACAAAAGATGTATCTTTTCCATCCTTAAGGGAGTCAAGTCTCCCAAACGACACACTTGCTGATTTGTTTCAGAAGATGTAGTCCAGACCAGTTGTAGGGTGACGAAAAGTCTTGAAAAGTCATTGCTAAAATCGACTGGAAATCTACCAGGCCTCAACGTCAAACAGGGAAGCTGGTAGTCAAAGCTTATCTCAATGAGGGAGATTCGCTAGCCAAATGGGAAGCGCACCATGATACACAAAATGTCAGTGATTGATCATATTCCCAGTGGATAACCTCTGGAAAGGTAAGATATCAGCTTTTAAGCCTGATGAACCACAATTTTATGGTTGACTTAACGGATTAGATGATCACCTCATGATTATCGATGATATCTGGTGATGATGTAGCGTGAGGGTACGAAATAGTATTATTTTTAATACAAAATACTACAAAATATGACACAAGTTTTATTAATTTACGGATGGGATATACCTAAACCTTGCTACAACACTATAGGCAGTGTACCTAATCGTAGAGTAGTGTAGTTTTTAGTAAGTCCGGTTCGTTCCACAGGGAGCTGGTGATACTTACTATATTTTTAACTATATTTATACAAAATATATATAATTATATAAGTAGTAATATTATTATAAAAGGGGGGTTTTACCGTTTAATGACCGGTTTGTCGATTCTATATTTTAAGCGTAAAGATAAATGACGATAATTAAAGTGCGTAAAATAATGACAATAAATAAAATGACAGTAAATAAAATTGCGAGTAATAAAATGACAGTAAATAAAGATACGATGAGAAATATAATAAAAGAATTATGCTTATTTAAACTTCCGTAATCATGATGTTTGACGTGTTGATTTTAATTTATTACCATGGGTTAATTGTCCTTTGTCCTGGTTTATTTGATACGTCTATCTGGTTTTTGTCCATAATAGTCCATCGGTCATAAAAATAAAGTGCGAGTATCCTTATCAAATTACCCTTATACCCGAAGTCAAATATTCCAACTGATTAAGGATTTAAACTGTGACGCAGTTATCACTTCTGTCAACAATTACACCAGTTATCACTGTATGTAATCCACCCCTGTTTTAATTAGTTTATGAATATTAATTCATCCACTTGATCAGAATGAATAATCAATTACCCAACCCAATTGATTAATTAAATGATTATAACAGATTCCATATGAACATCACTAAATAGGACAACCATAATCATTATTAATTATTAGGTTAATTAATTTGAAGATAGGTTCGACAGACTCCAATGAGTTGTCACTCAATTAGACAATACCCCCCATCTATTAATAGTCAATAGTTCAATTTCCACAAGTGTCGGTCTTTTGCCCAAACCTTAATTATGGTCCAAAGTTCAATAACCCCTTCTTAATATTTTAGCCCAACATCACGATTACTTCGGCTCAAATAAGCATAATAATAACTTAGTTACGATACATTAATGTAAAAAGGTTGAACATAACTTACAATGATTAAAAATAGCGTAGCGTTACACGGACAGAATTTCGACTTACACACTCAAACGATCTCTATCATAAATCTTATTATTATCATAATTTAAAATTAAAATTAAGATTATTGTTATATCTTATTAAGTTAACATTATGATAGAGATATAGAATATAGATATTGATAATTGATATTGATAAATAAGAAAAAGATAGAAAAAGGTGTGTTTTTACATTACGATTACAAAGCCTTTTATAGGCGAATTTAGAAATTGAATTTTCACTTATGACCCCTGAACTATGCTCAATTAACAACTTTTTATTATTTAATATTATTCTTATTATGAATTATTAAAATATTATATTTTATTCTTGTGCATAGTTGACTCATAATTTTTACACCGTTGCGTCGAGCGTTGAGAGTTGACTCTGGTCCAGGTTCCGGATTTTCGAACGTCCTTGCGTACAATTTTATATTTTGTACTTTGCGTTTTGTAACTTGTACTCTTGTCATTTTTAGACGTTCCTCATCAATAATTTGAACCTTTTTGATTGTATCTTGTACTTTTGAGCTTTTTGGACCTTTGTGTCTTCAATTCGTCGTTTTCGCCTTTTGTCTTCGCACTTATTTAAAATAAACGAATATTACTTGAAAATGGAACAATTGCAACTAAAATCTTGTCTTTCTTGGGGGATTTTGTTATGAAATATATGTTCCTTTTTAGCCTTATCATCTGGACGTAATGTGTATCCTCCTAAGCACATTATTTTCTTACCGACATCTCGCGATGTTAGGTACTGTGGGAGGCTTGGCTTGACCAATTGCGGGGTAGCCCGTGCGTTCTTTTGGCACATTTGTTCGATTGCTATACTTCTTGGTGCTCGTTTCTCACTTGATTCCCTTTTACTTTGAAGACTTATTTTTCGAGATTCTCTACTTCATCATTATGGTACGTAATTCGAGGTTAACTTTGGTTACTATAATCAATACATATTGTCGTGGTTTAGGAAGTTACTTCGGGGGAATGCAAGTGGGAGCCATGGTGGTTATTTACTCCAAATCGTGCCCACGCTAGTTGTTTGTTTGGTTTCTTGTTCGTTTGGTTCTACATACATGTTTGAAGATGTTATTATATGGTTGAAGATTATTATCGAGTTTAATTGCTTGAGGACAAGCAAAACTCTAGTGTGGGGTGGTTTGATATCGCATATTTTATACACGTTTTCCTTTGCGATATCGATCATAATTTAGTCCGTTCGAATACGATTTGGTGTTTATTTTGATACTATTGAGAAAGTTCGAGTTTGAAGAGCTATTTGTAGAAGAGATGCGGTTTTTGAAGCTTTTGAGGCATTTTGTTGACTGATCATTATTATTGGTGCTCCTGGTTGGAAATGTTAAGTAAATATGGGGTAGTTTGGTTTTTAAGTTGTTATTAGTATTGAAAGAGTGCAAAATAGATGAAGGAATTAATTTCAGCGTTCTGTCGCGGCGCGACATATGCTTCCGCGGCGCGACGTTTCACGTGTTTCCAGATCAGAAGTTGGTTTAAAGAGGGTAACATTTCGCGTTCTACGTCGCGGCGCGACAATTTAGGTCGCGGCGCGACCGTGTGTCGGTTCAGGTGATTTTGGTAAGTTATAAAAGGCCCGAAAAATACCCTAAATATTCATTCTTCCATCTAGAAGAATTGTGGCAGCTTTTGGACGATTTTTGGTGATCTTTGGAGAATTCCAAGGTCATTCTAAGGCATCAATCATTCCGGAAACAAGTCTCGATCCGTCTATCGTTCAAGATTCAATCATTAATTAGGTTAATCTCTTTGTTTAAAACAATGAATTCTTCTATTACTTTGATTGTGATTTTTGTTCTAGCCATGATTTTTGGCTAAACTTTTAATGTTTGTCTACATTGAATATTTGCATGTGTTTGGATGATATTTTGTAGTTTTATTAATTAATACATGATAATTATGAGTTTTGATTAAGAACCATTCTTGTGGGTGTTGATTATTGTTACTAGGTTAATTAGTGAATCTTGTTTGAACAAAGGGAACTCTGTTTCAATTTAGTGATCTAATTTCCAATTGATTTGTCTTAACTGATTGGGTGCTTACTGGACCAAGGGGGTAAACTGGGTAACATTGATTGAACAAAATAGGGGTAAATTGTGTGGAGCGAACGCGTAACCAATTGAATCTTAATCTTATAATTAGCTAATTACTAAGTCACAAACGAAAGAGGTCTTTGGTGAAAGGGAACCCTAAGCCAATAAATTCTAGTTTGACGTGTTTGCTAAAAGAGAACTCTGGGTGAACCGACTCTGTAATTACGTGCATTGATAAATAGAACTAGTGCTTAATAACAAATCATCCAACACTGCGAATAGGAGATCTAGGCAAACATTCTTTTATCTATTGAATTCAAATATCTTTACTTTTTCGTTGAGTCTACAATTTGATTTATTTAAACTTAAAAACCCAAAAATATTGTCTTTTACTTTTGATCTATCTTTGATTTGGCTAATCGTTAAATAGCCACCAAAATAAACTATCTCGTACTTTCGATTTTTTATAGTTTGACTTAGTTTACTTTTATTAGTTGCCAACTTAATTCTCGCGTTAAAACTGTCCTTGGAACGATTTCGGAATTACCAATTTTATACTATTACACGATCGGGTACACTACCCGTTAGTGTGTAGTAATCTTTAAACCGGCATTTTCCAGAGATAAATAATATACTAGATTTTACACATCAACAAGCCAAAAGTTGCCAGGAATATTGGTATCAGTGTTGATAAAGTGATTGTTCATCATTTAGCAGTTTAATAAGAAATAGAAGACCACAATATGTTAACAGTAAGCACATGTCTCTATTCTTATTTCCTTTGAAGTCCTTTGAATTTTCAATTTTATGATTTTTATGGATTTTATAAGTTATAAATATCATTTATTCAAATTATTCACAAGTATTTGACAATCATGAAAACAAATTGAACATTCAAACATTCAATACAAGTATCATGATTAATCAAACAATAACACCAAAAATCCAATCAACACTTAGTCATTTTTCAAAATTCTGAACAGATTCGGTAACCATAAAATTTTGTCAAATTTTGTTACCAAATAAACTTTTCAATTCACAAAGATGAACTAGATTATGCATGCAAGTATTTTCAAATTCAAATCAGGAAGTTTTATGCTACCAAATTTCAGACTCGGTATCCAGACCAGATATCAGATTTGGTATCTTTAAATTTCATATAATATAGCTTTAACATGCATTTCTAGTCATATAAAACTCATATTTTCAACCAGAATCAATGTTAAACTTAAAAGAATCAGATAAGCATGGTATTAGTTTGAACAGACTCGGTACTGTAGCAAGAACACATTCGGTATGTACTAAATCTATCAAACACAAATTAAACATGCAATCTGAGTCGTTTCTCTGATAGATCAACATCTCAATCACTGAATAGACTTTATCTCATAGCATTTAACCACATGAATCTGTTTTATACTTAAATTTAAGATTTTATCTCAAATTCAGTTTCGTTCAAAGAATTTCACAAATTGAAAGTCTAAATCATGTAATATGAGATATTTCTGGTTTATATGTTTTCATTCAACTCAGATCTATAATATGTATATCATAAACTTGATTAAAAGAAGAAATTACCACAGAATTAAAGTTTTAATGAACGGACTCGGTAGATTAGCACAGACTCGGTATGATAATCAGATTCGGTAAAAGCTTAAGAAAATGTAAGAGTCTTTGACTTTGACTCTTCTATTTATAGATACTGAAAATGAGTCAAAATTGGGCCTTATCGAATGGGCCTAAAATACCGAATACATTCCATTTTAAAATTTTATTCAATTTAACTTTAAACTTTGATAAATCAATATCAAGAAATTCACAAGTTTATTATATTTACCTTAAAATTCAAGATTGAGTGAATTTTGAGCATTTTGAGACTTACCGAATCTGGATTTAATGTTGTCAGACTTGGTATAATGCAATAACATTTATTCATGAAAAATTCAAATCTTTTTGGATGTTAACTTTTCAATTTTTTTTATGAACTTTCTAAAATAAAGAATTGTACTTAGAAAAACTTGAATATGTACAAAGCCCAAATCTTCAATGATAACAATTGTTAAAACGGGTTGCATACTGAGATGTATACAAGCAGAGTGAATTTTAATCATTAAAACATAATAATTTTATGTATTCACTTTTTCAAAATCAATTTTCTTTTTCATGTTCTCCCTTTCTTTCCCTCAAAATGTGATATACAATAAAGTAAATCATCATTTTGATCTTTCTACAAGAAATTTTAGTAACTCCCCCTTGAAATATGATATCATTCAGTTACCTCCTCCTTTTGTAACTATTCAATTATAAACCCAGGGAGTTAACAGAAAATTAAAAGCTCCCCCTTGAATGATAAAATCTAAAGCATTAGAGGTCAATTGCTCCCCCTAGAAAGTATACAATCCCCCTAAACACAAGATCACATGTATAGATACCATTTGAGTTAAGCACTATATTCCACCATGCCAATTTGTTGAATTAAGAACTTTAGCCTAACTTCATCTAAAGGTTTAGTGAACATGTAAGCTAATTGCACTTTTGTAGGCACAAAGTATAATTCTACATCTCCTTTTTCTACATGGTCCTTGATAAAGTGATAAATAATATCTATGTGTTTAGTCTTAGAATGTTGGACCAGATTGCTAGTAATTGCAATTACACTTTGTGAATCATAGTAAATTGGGGTCTTAGTAATCTTAAAGCCATACTCTAAAAGTTGAGTTTGCATCCACAAAACCTATGAACAACAGTGAACTGCATCAATATACTCAGACTCACCTGTTGATAAGGATACACAGTTTTGCTTTTTGGATGACCAACCGACTAATCTATTTCCCAACATCTGTATAGATCCAGATGTGCTTTTCATATCAACATGGCAACCACCATGATCTGCAGCTGTATAAGAAGTGAGATTGAATCGGATCCATGAGGATACCAGATTCCAAGGTTAGGTGTACCTTTTAGGTACTGAAAAATTCAAACCACTACTTTGGAGTGTGATTTCTTTGGGTTCGATTGAAAACGAGCACACACCGTTATAGCAAGTGTAATGTCCTGTTTGCTCGCATTTAAGTACATTAGAGAACTAACCATGCTTCTATAAAGTGTTATATCAAAGGGTTCCCCTTTTTCATCAGCATCTAGCAATTTACTCATTGGGGTTGTCATGGGTTTTAAAGTAGTCATTTTAAAATGTTTTAACATATCGTTGATATATTTGGTTTGACTGATAAAAATCCCATTTAGTAATTGTTTGACTTGTAACCCCAAGAAGAAATTAAGTTGGTCAAGCATGTTCATTTCGATTTTGTTGGCTATAAGGTCACCAAATTCATTGCATAAGGCCGGGGACATGGAACTAAATATAATATCATCAACGTAAATTTGAACCAAGAAAATGTGACCGTGGTTTTTACGGATGAAGATCGTTGTATCAATCATTCCACGAGAAAAGCCATTTTCCAGCAAATACTTTGTTAAGGTCTCGTACCATGCACACGGTGCTTGCTTTAGACCATACAAAGCTTTCTCTAAGTAGTAGACATGATTTGGGTGAATAAGATCGACAAAGCCTTCAGGTTGATTAACATAAACTTCTACTTGAAGATTTCCAATAAGAAAAGCGGTTTTGACATCCATTTGAAACACCGTAAACTTTATATGAGAAGCAAATGCAAGAAAAAGACGTATAGCCTCAATCCTTGCAATCGGAACAAACGTTTCATCGTAGTCAATACCCTCTTGTTGTCTCTAACCCTTAGCCACAAGTCGTGGCTTATTTTGAACCACAACCCCATCAGAATCTTTCTTATTTTTAAAAATCCACTTCACACCGATTAGTTTTTGACCCGTTGGTCTTGGAACTAATCACCATACCTTCAAACGTTCAAATTGACCTATCTCTTCTTGCATTGCTATTACCCAGTTTGGATCAAGTAAGGCTTGAGCCACTGAAGTTGGTTCAACCTTACTAAGGAAGGCAGTATATAAACACATATTTCGAGTTGCCCTTCGAGTTGATACTGGAGCAGTAGCATCACCAATTATAAGATCAATTAGATGACTTTTAGTACAACGGTTTGTATGTGGAAAAGGTCCTACATCAGTGGTATCCACTGAAACATTGATATCGCCTAAAAAGTCACATTTTTACCCCGATACTAAGTCCCAAAAAGAATAAATTTCAAAATTTTGTCGGCAAAATAATCAATTTTTTAGTTAAATTTGTACATAAAGTAATTACGAAGATGATGCAAAAAGAATCAAGAGAATCGGAGCTAAAACGAAGATTTTAGAGCGAAAACGGTGAAAGACAAGAAATCAAGTTACGATCCAACAAATCAGCAAGCCAAATGGCTTACCAAATGGGCTGCCAAATGGCCTGCCACTATGGCAAACGGCCTGCCACACGCCTAAGGCAAACAGGCATGATAAACGGGCTGCCTGGTCAAACGGCCTGCCTGGTCAAACGGCCTGTGCAAACGGCTTGCCAAACTGCCTGCCAGCCGTTTGCATGCATTTTCCACTTCTATTTAAAGGCTTGTTTTTATCCAATTTCAACACACCTCTGCTCACTCTCTCACTACAATACACTTTCTCTCACTAGAGCTTTCAAGGCCTTCTCACCTCCGAGCGGGAAATTAAGTACCCGGAGGTGAACGCCGAAGATTGTAATAGGAGCGGTCTAGAGGATGTCAGCACTAGTAAAGGTCCAGATCTTGTCTATAAACGGTGAACACTTTCCTTAATTTAATAAAGTTATCTTGTTACTTTAAGTTGCTTTCATCTTGCACCGTTGCAAATGTTTATTATGTTTTGAATACTTTATCAAAAACTTATGCTATTGTTATGCTGAAACCTTGATGGTTTAGAAGTTTAATTTACGGACCACTCTTTCCGCTTATTCACGTGACTATAACCTAGTATTAGGACTTGATCAACCCTAGGATACAAGGTAAGTAGTTATGTGTGCTTAACGTCACAATAGGGATATAGTACCTACATACGAATGATCATTTATTCGTCAAAGAAGAGCTACCCAATTAGGTTGTGATTAGAGTAGGCAATATAGAGTTCAGTGAATACTGGCTTGCTCAGAAGCATGATTCGCGTCAGAAGCAACGTTCTTGAGATGTTGTAAGATGATTCGGGGTTGCGTAAGTGATCGAAAAGGAGATACTTCTAATCCAGTTAGTAGTACCTTAGAATATCTAAGATTGCACATCTGTTGATGTTGAGGCATAGCTTAGTATGAAGTGGTGGAATATTGCTTTAGTTAGACCAACTAGGATTAAGAAAAGCTGAGACTTTCCTTTAGGGATATACCACTTTGTCATGTACCCAGGATTCTATCCATAGGGTCATTTAAACCCTCTAAGGTTAACGTTGGGAGTAGGGATATCCGTCTTAGCCAGAATCTTCAAGGCCTTAACTCTTAATGACAAATCAGTTAGGTTCATAGCCCAGTTGATTGAGGTTTAGTATTTATTCTAGGAAGTTAAACTCTTGTGATAGTTCCCCATCGGGGTTCTATTCTTCGTACCTATCCATCGTTATCTTTATAGTTATATTATAGCATTAGTAGTTAATCTTAATTTATCACCACTTGTCAACTAGGGTTAACTATTTAGGCACTTTCGTCCCACGTTACTGAACAAACATACAAAAATACGAACCTGAGTTATATTTACCATTTACTCGTTAAAAGGAAGAAAAGTAGGTAAGTTATAGCCAGGAAACCTCAGCTAAATATAAATAATAAAACCATTACTCTCTTTTGGTAGCTGATTCCGACGTATTGCGACCTAACGACACCGCACAAATAAAACCGTCTGTTTTGGCCATATCATAAGTAGTAACAAGTTTTTGGTGCCGCTTCCGGGGACCGAATTTTCTGTCTATTAATGTAATCGTTGATTCTGTCAAGATATCTGAGATTCTTGAGTGGTGTCTAAGAAAGACAATTATACACGGACTTATTTGTTGGATTTTCCGAATAGTCTCCAATTATATTGGAACCAAAAGGATCCTAGCTCTTCGTTGTCGGCCTGACCACTTATTTCAAAGATAAATTGGTAAGGAACACACATGCTTAACAAACAGGGAGTTTGTCGGTATAGGATTTAAAGTCACCATTATAGTAAACCCTTTTTAAAACTATAAAAACAAAATACTAATTATGGTATTAATTTCTGTAGATTCCAGTTCAAACTTAACCGATTACGAAGAAAGTGCGAAAGGCGGTTGCTCTCCCACAACTTCGAAAACAGGAGAAGTTTTTCTTTATAAAACCAAAACAAATCTAAACCCTGATGAATCTCATCAAGAATTAATTCTTGATCCTTGTAGTCCAAGAAGCCGTATAACTTCATCCGACTTAGAGATTTTATTGCTTTTGGATAAGTTTTACTCAAATAAACCAGGATTCGACCCTCTTCATGATCCAAAAGGGAGGCTCAGTCTTAACGAACTCCTCATTATGGAAGATGAAATAAGGGAAGAATGCCCAACTATTTTCAAATATCCAGACTTGTTTGAATTTAATCCAAAAGATAGACGACACATTGATAAGTCAAAAACTCCGTTCACTGGAAATCTGTTAAATCCTAGCAGAAGGTTAGACATCTATAGAGAATTCATTAGACACCTCTATTCCTCAGACTTTCCATTCTCAACATTTCAAATAAATCTGTTAAAAGAGCTGCGTTCTCAAGTTCGTTCTCTTCACAAACTGTTAAAAGAATGTAGGGATGATATTTTTGTCAAGTATCGGGATGCAGAAATTGACTTCAAATTTGATTTAGAGTCATTCGTCAGTTTTCTTCATCACATCAGTGATAAGGAATTTTCTCAAATTCATATCAACCTTTATGTCGCCGCAATGATTTCTGAATTAGAATTTTGGATTGAAAGCAAAAAACCTAACCCTATTTCAAAATATGGAGATCGAGATTTCTTTTACTTTGATCCAGCCTCATTTCTCATCAAATGATTAATCGAAGTTTTTCCGAATTCAACCGAGGAAAGATTACATCAGAATTTCTTCGCAAAAAGAAAGGAAATATATTCTGAACTCGTGCAAATCCTCACTATGTCAAAATTCCTTCCGCAAAGAAAGATCATTCGGGAAATATCTGAAAACTTTAAATTTACTATTGGTAATCCTGACTGCGCGGAAGATCTTTTATTCAAAGACACAGTGTTAAAACTTCTTTTCGAACTTAATTATCGAGATACTGGACCTAGGGATGGAATTTCAAACATTAAAAAAGTTAGAAGGGCTTTAGTTAAACTTATGGATAACATCGGAGATTTATAAAAGCGTGAGCGTAAAATGCTAAGTGATTTTGAAATATTTTCAGTACACTCCGCTGATTTACTCTAGATGGTCAAAGAAGCTTTGAATTTATCTTTCTTTCCGTGTCATTTCTGGAACTTAGTTGTGAAACCTGTGTAATTTGTGTTATCAATAAAATAAAATTTTTTATTTTACTCCGTTCATTTGTCTTTTTCTTTTTATTTCTAGTTTAATTGATAAAAATAACCGGATTAATACCCGAAGCAAAATTTTATTTATCTTTTATTAATTTAGTGATAAAATTTAAATATTAAAAATATAAAAATTCGCGAGTTGGGTTAGGGAAATAAGCCCGTGAGCCGCACGGGCCCAACTTTCTTCTCCTCTTTTCTTTTTCCTCTTTCTTTTTCTTCTCTTCTTCTTTTCTTTCCTCTCGACCGACGGCCCAAGAGCATCACCACCACCACCACCATTTCTTGACCAATTTTAACGATTCAAAGCACTAATTCGCATCTCTCGTGCCTCCTAAACACGTTTCCATCATCAATTTTGCATAAAAGGTACTCTTACCGACGGCCCAAGAGCATCACCACCACCATTTCACGGTTAAAAATCGAGTTTTTACTCGAAGTCAAATTTTTGACTTTTGAGAAAATTTGTATTTTATGCCCAATTTTGAATTCCTATATGCTTAGTTAGACAATGTGATTGATATGTATTAGTTTTTAGGTTCGATTGAGGCATTTTGGTTCACTTTTAGCTTTCGATTCGTTAGTTTAGTTTTTAGGCTAGAAATTGTTGAACATTTTGGAAATTTGATGTTTTGCTTGCTCATTTAGGCTTAGTGATTCATCTAGAATGCTTAGAAACTAATTTTGGAACAATTTAGGATTATTTGATTGAAAATTGAAGTTTTGGTAAAACTATACAAAATTAGGCTTTAGGTTTTTCCTATAGTTAAAACGTTTTTAAAACTTTGGATGACTTGGAAATTAGCCTAAATTAAGATATCATTGACTTGAAAATAAAATTTGAGCCTAATCTTTGACTTTTCTTATTTTGTACGTTGTGATCAAAATGAATATTTTTCGATAAAAATGGTCTTAAACCTTGACATAAGGAAGTTATAGGCAAAGTTTGATGTTTAAAAATATTTAAGGTAATTAAAAATGGTCATTAGAATCGTTGTATGCTTAAAAATCATCTTACTTTAATCAAAATTGCTTATTACGACTAACTCGCTATAATTATTATTTTTAGCATTATTTGTTGCAATCACGGGTACGCTTTGAATTTTGACTAGAAATAAGTTTATGGTTTAGATATTGTTTGCGGTAATTTTGGCTATAATTGACTATAACATAGATTTGGAAAATGCCATTCATTTTTAAAGCCCTCATTTCGAATTTTTTTCGAAAAATATAAGCATTTTTCATTTCTAAGTGTTATTATAAGTCTTATTATTTTGGAACATAACCTACATTATTTGACTCTCGCAGATGGCTAATTATCTACCAGAAGAGTACGAGTTTCTCCACTCCATCCACGGGCAGGATAACCCGGCGAAATGCGAGCCATTCACCAAACTCCTTCGCCGGATGCATGTTTTAGGTAGTGTTGAAAGATTTGGTTATATAAGGGCAACTGAGTCAGAAGAGATAGGATATAGATTACTACACACTTGGCAGTACATTCGGATAGAGGATGATGAGTTGATAGTTGTAGCTAATCCGGAAATCCCAGACTCAGAAGATCGAACAGTGCCAGGGGTGAGAGTTAGAGGATTTAGGTGTGATGACCCGGAAATTTCTGACCAAATTTAAACTTAATCTTTGTATGATTAACATTTCTGACACGATAAGCAAAGTCTGTAAAACTGAATCTCAAAATTTTTGAACTACTTTTATATATTTAAATACCCTTCGGTTGTTTTCAATGATTCGCGAACAATTATATGTAGATATATACATATATATAATTTCAAGTTATTTAGTAAACGATAGTAGCATTCGTTTATTGATTCGATTGATATTTAGATAAGTTAACTAAAGCGTTTAAGATGAACCAGTAAAACACTAATTTGCTACAGTATTTTCAAATTGCTACAATACCCAAAATGCTACAGTGTTTTCGAAAATCACTATTTGCTACAGTGAAATTGACTTTGCTACAGTAAAAACACTATTTCAAAATGAAAATATATATATATTAACAAATAGCGAGACGATGATTTATAGAAGTAAATGACCAAAACACTCAAATGTATAAGTTATACCTCGAGTGGTATAGTTTATGGATGATTTAAGACTATATTTTAACAAAAGTACGTGTCACGAAACGTAAAATGCAAGTTTTCTCAGCATACGAAAGGACATTTGAAAAATCGGAACCGGGACATTAGTCGAGTGATGACGTACGACTTATCAGAACAAAAATTACCAATAAACTATGCACGTGAATTTAATATAATATATAATTAATTATTTAAATTATATATTATATATTAATATTAAATTATGTCGACAAGAGTTAGGACAAAATCATATGTGAGCTGGAATCTGAGGCCATGCGATCGCATGGCCACAAGCCTAGAAATCCATGCGATCGCATGGAGGCAAAAATCTGGCCAAGTCTATAAAAGGCCACGAGTTCTGCCCGAATCTTTACACTTTCATAATTATTTCTTTCTTTCTCTCTGATATATATATTTATATTATTATTATTATTATTATTATTATTATTATTATTATTATTATTATTATTATTATTATTATTATTATTATTATTATTATTAATATTATTATTATTAAGGTTAATATTATTATTAATCTTATTATTATTATTATTAGTATTATACATAAAATACTACGACGAGGTTATGTCCAAACGATTTCAAAAATGGTTTTCGAGCGGGATAAAGCTAAGGAAATTATGGGTTATTGCCAAGGAGGTTATGGGTAATGTCCGGGGGTATATTTGTGAATCAAACCTAGTGTTTATCATCTTCGTTGCTTCTACATACTTTCCTGCAATATTGAATCACAATATTAATACGTTGAGGACTACAGTTATTTGATATTCTGAGTTTCGATCACATTTTGGTGAACGACTTTATATGCTGCTAAGGTGAGTTTCATATGATTCCCTTTTTCTCTATATTTTTGGGCTGAGAATACATGCAAATGCTTTATTAACTGATTTACTAAATATGAGTGAGTTTCATTTGCTCCCTTTTTAATTGCTTTTGCAATATATATTTTTGGGCTGAGAATACATGCACTTTATTTTAAACACAATGGATACAAGTACATACTAAATTCTACATTGAGTTAAACCGAAAATCCCTTAGCTTTGGTAACTAGTAGCTGCCAGTACATAGGATATGGACTGGTGGGCGCGAATAATGGTATATGGATCCATAGGGCTTGACTTCCCCGTCCGAGCTAGAGCGCTAGCCTTTTAACGGACGTATGTTATTTGAGTTTAGGACACGTTGGTTTGCGTGTATTAAAACGAATGGGGTATTTATCATTATAACGTTAAAGTTTAGTTACCAGGGTGCTCTGTTATGTAGAATCTATTGATAAACGTTTCTGGATGAAACAACGGAAATCTTGTGATCCACTTTTATATAATCTATTGATAAACGTTTCTGGATGAAACAACTGAAATCTTGTGATCCACTTTTATATAATCTATTGATAAACATTTCTGGATGAAACAACTGAAATCTTGTGATCCACCTTTATGTACAGATTATGCAAAACATTAAAACTATGAACTCACCAACTTTTGTGTTGACACTTGTTAGCATGTTTATTCTCAGGTTCCCTAGAAGTCTTCCGCTGTTTGCTTAGATGTTAGACAAGCTATGTGCATGGAGTCTTACATGACATATTTTTCAAGGAAACGTTGCATTCACCAAATCATCACCATGTATCTTATTGTGACTGCATTGTCAACGGAAATACTGTTATAAACTATTATTTATGGTGATTGTCTATATGTAGAAATCATCATATGTCGAAAACCTTTGATTTAAATATTCATTTATGGTGTGCCTTTTCAAAAGAATGCAATGTTTACAAAACGTATCATATAGAGGTCAAATACCTCGCAATGAAATCAATGAATGACGTGTTCGTCCATATGGATTTGGAGCGATCGTCACAGTTGGTATCAGAGCGTTGGTCCTAGCGAACCAGGTCCTGCATGAGTGGGTCTAACTGATAGTTGTTAGGATGCACTAGTAAGTCTGGACTTTGACCGTGTCTGCATGTCAAAAGTTTTGCTTATCATTTCTTGTCAGAAATTACCTGCTTATCATTCCTAGTCTAGACACATTTTACTGCATTGATTGCATGAATAGTGTATAGACAAAATTCATATCTTAGCGTATCTGTTACTGTAAACTTTTTCTGACATCTTCCGAAAATTTCTCCGTGATTTATGGAATTTAGTATTATATATACATATGTAAATTATGTATTGAAGAGTACCAATCTAAATTCTATAATTTATTTCATATCAAAAATCATCTCTCTAATTATACAAGATGGATCCCGTATCTAGTTCAAATTCCTTAAACTCTGACAGCTATTCTGATATGGATATTCACCTGAATTCCGAAGACATTGTAACCAGAATGGATCAACCAATTAGCCATCATCTATTCTGGATGAATTGGGGATGGGTTCGTAGTCTACTTAATTATAGGAGACAAGAAGAAGGCGATCCCTTCCATCCACCACATTGCCCTCTTGGCGAAGAACCTGAAGCACTTACCGGCGAACCTGTTCGTAATACCATTTTCTCTCTCATCTCCAGAATATATCGTCATGATCATATACTCTCTCAAATTCTGGATCTTTTTCATCTGCTCGTCCGAACCGCCAATCATCCCGGTGTAGTAGAGGAAGTCAACGAGCTTCGCGCTCGGGTAGTGGCTTTGGAGAATATGGTGCAAAGGTTACAAGCACCAGCAGCATCACCGGCATCAATAGTACCACCGACAACAACACCAACAGTACTATTACCACCACCAACAACATCTGTATCGCAAACCTCAACTTCACAATCTGTTCCACGAGCATCAACGTCATACGCACCGTAGTTACCAAGAAATACCAGCAACAATAACCGATGAAGTATTAACTCATTTCCCCTGAAGAAATTTTATGTATATTTAATATATATGAATTTTGAAATCAAAATAAATCTTTTCGTACCAAGTTATTACGTGTGAATCTTAACTGGTAGGTACTACTCGGTTAATTCATATCACTAATATGCTATGATGTACATCCTTCGTTAATGACTTAACCATCGTTAACTACAATCTCTGTTTCCAACTCAATGAATTCCATTTCATAATAAACTAAGTATATTATTCAATTATATGGTTGATTTTATACTTTCATTATAACAACCCTCATATTTTCATACCTGAATTGACTAATTTGACTATAGGGTTGTTATCCATACGTAATATATAATTAAATTTGACATTGATCAAATATTTATTTTTAGTCGACACTTTTTGTTAACTAAAGTTTACACTAATTATATAAAATAACTTTAGTTAATATTAATATTAATGCGTATTATATTTAAAACTATATGAAATATAATTATTAATTAAATGATAAGTTATTTTAATCATTATATATATATTTTTAGCTTATAAAAAAAAGAGATTTTTTTTATAAATTAAATAATGAGCCCATGAATTTTGACTAAATATTTTCAAAAACAAAAACTTATTAAAAACATTTTTAACATGTTTTTATTTTTTGTAAAAATTGACACCTTTATTTTATTTATATTTTTTCTTTTCACCAACCATTTTTTTCCTATAATTACCCACTTCCATTTCATAAAAACTGGTATCAAATCTTTGGAAAAACTCTCTCACAAACTTGGGAAAGTACTTGAGGTATTTTCTATTTTTTTTATCGAATTGCTTTTATTTTTTTATATATTCTTTAAAAATTCTAATTTAATATATATAAATTATTTTTACATGTTATAATTAGTATTATAAGTATTATGATGTATAAAAATAATTTTGATAATTTATGGAATATTATTTATAATTAAATACGAATTAAGTAGTATTTAAACATAAAAACAATATAAAATTCATAATAAAATATTAAACAGTAATAAAAATAATTATATTTTTTTTTGAGATTATTATACTTTTATAAACAAGTGAAAATTATAAAACTTAAATAAATGGGACGATTAGTATTTAAAAATAATTTACTTTTGTATTATTCTAAACCGAGAGAAATAATAAAGAAAATACAAAATAAATACAAATGTGTATTAAATATTTTTATAAAATTTTTATATGATTATTAGCATTACTATATACTTTAAAAAAATATAAAAATTAATTTTAAATTATTTTTCCTATTTATTTAATTATGAGCCGATTACAATGGTTAAATAATTAGAAAACATTAAATAAATAATATTTTGATATAAAATTTGATTTAATAATTTTTATAACATTTTTACATAATATAAAACCTGTAAAAAATATTAAATTATTTATTTTGGTCGATTTAATATTTATTACCTAATTAAATTTGATTAATATAAACCGAGTATATATATAAAGAAAAGTGGGAAATAAATACAAAAACTTGATAAAATTATTTTTATAATATATCCTACTGAATTGTATAATTAACTAAGTTTATAAAAATTATAAATATAATATTTAATGAATTAATATTCAAATTAACATATATTAGTATGATTTTCGATTAACATAAGTATATTACATATACTAAATTAATATTATTATTATAACTTACGGTTAATAATTAAATATACTATATAATAAAGTATAATGCTGATAATGTAAGTTAATAACAATACATTATTAATAAACACTTATTTTATAACTATACTAATTTAATAATAATAACTTATAGTATATATAATATAAGATAATCAAATTGTTAATTCATTAATAAATATAATATAACATATATAATAACATATAAACCTAAAGTGAAGGTTAATCAAAGATAATGTACAATTCATGCAAACTTCATCGCTACTCACGGTCGTAAGTGAATGATGTCTAGGTTACCATTTATGGGTAAGCTTGTAGATCTCGAATGCCATGACTTAGATACTGGTCAAGAGTCCTGGGCCCCCGGTTACATCTGGTCATTCCTGACTTATTTGATAGCAACGAAGTTTGAGTAAAGTTATACAACGTCTTGCTAAAGATTAACCCGAACTTTCTAAAATTGGAAAAATTACTATAAGTGGAAACTTTCCATAAATAGTAACCTTCCAAAAAATGGAAATTCTTTAGTGAACCATTACTATCAATATAGTAATATATACTATTGTATGTTAGGCAATGTCTGATCATACGTTCTATCTCTAGGTTGAGATCTCGGTCACGTCCTTCCGTTCAATTCTTTCGTGGAATACTCTTTTGTGCTACTAAGGTGAACTTCATAGCCCCACTTTTTACTGTTTCATAACTGTTTTACAACTTTTGGGGTGAGACACATGCTTGCTTTATAACTGTTTTACACTTAGACACAAGTACTAAATTGTTAACTATGCTGTCATGCTTTGATTCATGCTAAATCCCTACCGTAATATCGTCAATTGCTACGTTTAAATGCAAACTTAATTATTGTGAGTAGGCCTATTGAGAATAACGTCTCTAACCATTCGACCGTTGGTCTTTGGTTACATAATAATGATTCCACGACACTGACAGTACAAGGTATCATAGGGTAAACTTATTTAGTAGCGATATTACAAAATGCAGCAACACTTTTAGATTGATATTTCTATATCAATCAACTTTAAACTAAATCTTGTGGTCTAAAACTTTGGATATTATTTATAAACCTGTGAATTTCACTCAACCTTTTTGGTTGACACTTTAAGCATGTTTTGTCTCAGGTGATGATTGAACTAGCTGTTTGCAACTTTGTGATGATAGATTTGATGCTTGCGTGGAGTCCACATCGCATATTATATTTTAGTTCATAAACATTTATTTTACGTTTTAATAATAATGTAAACATGTATTACTGCTTCCGCTGTTTTATTAACAAAGGTTTTATTTAACAAGTCTCATATAGAGTCGTTCCCGTTTATACAACTGTGTTATGATATGATTGGTTACAATTACCCCTGGTCCATTTTGGGGGGTGTGACATTCATCTTCGATGTATTCGAAACTTTCTAGAAAACATCATTCGTACCTTGCAAAGTTAGCAAGAGTTCCATGAGCACCAACATGATTCACTGAGAAAATATCAATAAAACTGAGTATTGATTACATTAGTGAAATACTCCATAAAGATTATTAAATCTTTAATGTTTTAGAGATTATTCATTTCTAATTCAAGTCAAAAATCAAATGAGCTTAATATGATATTAACTCATCAAATCTGTATTACATCTGAAGAAAATATACATACATATATTTTCATAAATACGGTAATAAAAATTCTTTTGTACAAAATATTACTTGTGAAATCTTTAACGGGTAGGTAATTCCGGGAAATATATAAGTTCACAATTAATATGTTATACTGTACATTCTTCAACTTTGATTCAAAAATTTTTAACTCTGCTCACAGCAACACAGCAATATACAATCGTTTCCATACAAATTCAATTACATATTCTGATATTGACGGATCAGAATCCAAGTCAAGATTTAACGGGTGACATCACTCTTAGATCTCTACATCTTTCAAAGCTATACTTTAACTTCAACAATGTGAAAGATCCTTTAGCATTGTTTTTACCGAAAATAACCTTGCAATTCCTTTTCAAAAGTATCCAGTATTATCAACCGTTCAACCAGTCAACAACGACCTTTCATACTTGTAACTTTGGCATATACATTTTTGTTACTAGGGAACCTTTCATGTTGCACCACATTAACAGTAAAGGTACCAGCAAATTCATTAATCTGTGACGTAAAGTCTCTCCGAAAAACTATTATAATTGTTCATTGAAACCCTATCATGTACTCATCTACATCTTGTAACGGTAATTGCCATTACAACTACCGGGAATTAACAATCAGTATTTTGAATCTCGCAGCATTTTTTACGACAACAGTTATATATAGATAACATCGATCTTCTAGACTTATAGATTTCGAATGTGAAGTTTCCGAAAAACACCCCAAACTATGAAACTAGTTCTCCGAATTTTGGAAAAATGTTGATGAAGCAGCAAAAACTGTAAACGACCTTAACAGTAAAAAGTTTGATGATAAAGGATAGTGTGCTGGCAAAGCTCAGAAAAAGAGAAAGTTTGGAACTGGAAAACGGATTGAGCAAAGTATGAAAGAGGCTGTGGATAAATCACAAGGACGAAATCTGTCTTCAAAGAATCTAAATGATTCAGTATCTGCTGAAGCCATTAACGAATACCTTGCTTCCGAATCTAAACCCTTGCAGACAATATTCTTCATCATCCTCTGATATTAGAAATTCTAAGATATCATCGTATCTTTCATTATAAATATCCTCCATATTTCTGGAGATAATTTCATAATCATTCGTATCGGAAATCAATTTTCTCCTTGCGATATCTGTGTTACATCATAAAAGAAACTATTTTAGTTTCTAAATTCCGAAACTTTCAAGTTTAAAATATGAATATTTTGGAAGTGGTGTTGGGAGCTGAAGCATGAGTTAGTATAATATAATGACACTTGATCAACGTGATTATATTACAGTAAGTCATGCTGAGTTTCTAATGGAACGTGATAAAGGTTCACAGATCCCACCCTCATCATGAACCATGTTACATAACTCTTTCATTCTATATAATCTCTAAATATAACAAGAAAATATATTTCTTGATGATTCGGTCTTTTTCGAGGTATTCTGGTAATTTGACAAGTCAGATTGTACTATTACCATTTCTTTCTTAGAACATTATTTATGTTCATCTGAAACTTCATACCTACGAATTCTAGACCGTTATCCGCTTGACTTAAGGTCGGGAAGATAAAACAAAAGCATGAAGCTCCGAAATATAATGGAGAATATAAAGCCCGATAACAACTCCGAAATTACAAACCGTGTATATCAATGCGTATAGCAATATAAAGACATGGGAGAATGAAAAACACTATAACCCCAAGGTAATGGTAGAAGTAAGTAATTTCCTCTGGTGGTAGATGAAAAAGAAGAATGACAGATATGAAAGTTAGGAGTATATCAAGAATCAGAACTGGATGAAGCATTTCACAATTTGTTAGAAGTATGAAATAAGGAAGAAGATTATAGAAGTGGTGAAAATAAATGCAACGGAAGTGGTCAATTTATAGCGAAATATCAGACATAGAAACCGATGTAGATTACGCATTCAATTAAAGGAAATCTTAATTTCCCTAATTACCGAAGAATCAAATCTTATTACGAAGATTTTCTCCAAATTCCTTGAATTCCGAAAATCAACCGTGACTACGTCACCAGTTAAGGTGAACATGTATTTACTCATCTTCACTCTTTTACGATAACTTCTATCACACGCTTCGAGTAATTGGATTATTTTATCCATATTATTCAAACATAGATAAAACTCTATTATCAACTCATATTCGTCATTAAAACATTTTTATTGTTAGCCATGACGACCTCACTCAAATTTTGGGACGAAATTTCTTTAACGGGTAGGTACTGTGATGACCCGGAAATTTCTGACCAAATTTAAACTTAATATTTGTATGATTAACATTTCTGACACGATAAGCAAAGTCTGTAAAACTGAATCTCAAAATTTTTGAACTACTTTTATATATTTAAATACCCTTCGGTAGTTTTCAATGATTCGCGAACAATTATATGTAGATATATACATATATATAATTTCAAGTTATTTAGTAAACGATAGTAACATTCGTTTATTGATTCGATTGATATTTAGATAAGTTAACTAAAGCGTTTAAGATGAACCAGTAAAACACTAATTTGCTACAGTATTTTCAAATTGCTACAATACCCAAAATGCTACAGTGTTTTCGAAAATCACTATTTGCTACAGTGAAATTGACTTTGCTACAGTGAATTGCTACAGTAAAAACACTATTTCAAAATGAAAATATATATATATATATTAACAAATAGCGAGACGATGATTTATAGAAGTAAATGACCAAAACACTCAAATGTATAAGTTATACCTCGAGTGGTATAGTTTATGGATGATTTAAGACTATATTTTAACAAAGGTACGTGTCACGAAATGTAAAATGCAAGTTTTCTCAGCGTACGAAAGGACATTTGAAAAACCGGAACCGGGACATAAGTCGAGTGATGACGTACGACTTATCAGAACAAAAATTACAAATAAACTATGCACGTGAATTTAATATAATATATAATTAATTATTTAAATTATATATTATATATTAATATTAAATTATGTAGACAAGAGTTAGGACAAAATCATATGTGAGCTGGAATCTGAGGCCATGCGATCGCATGGCCACAAGCCTAGAAATCCATGCGATCGCATAGAGGCAAAAATCTGGCCAAGTCTATAAAAGGCCACGAGTTCTGCCAGAATCTTTACACTTTCATAATTATTTCTTTCTTTCTCTCTGATATATATATTTATATTATTATTATTATTATTATTATTATTATTATTATTATTATTATTATTATTATTATTATTATTATTATTAATATTATTATTATTAAGGTTAATATTATTATTAATCTTATTATTATTATTATTATTATTATTATTATTATACATAAAATACTACGACGAGGTTATGTCCAAACGATTTCAAAAATGGTTTTTGAGCGGGATAAAGCTAAGGAAATTATGGGTTATTGCCAAGGAGGTTATGGGTAATGTCCGGGGGTATATTTGTGAATCAAACCTAGTGTTTATCATCTTCGTTGCTTCTACATACTTTCCTGCAATATTGAATCACAATATTAATACGTTGAGGACTACAGTTATTTGATATTCTGAGTTTCGATCACATTTTGGTGAACGACTTTATATGCTGCTAAGGTGAGTATCATATGATTCCCTTTTTCTCTATATTTTTGGGCTGAGAATACATGCAAATGATTTATTAACTGATTTACAATATTTATATGAGTAAGTTTCATTTGCTCCCATTTTAATTGCTTTTGCAATATATATTTTTGGGCTGAGAATACATGCACTTTATTTTAAACACAATGGATACAAGTACATACTAAATTCTACACCGAGTTAAACCGAAAATCCGTTAGCTTTGGTAACTAGTAGCTGCCTGTACATAGGATATGGACTGGTGGGCGCGAATAATGGTATATGGATCCATAGGGCTTGACATCCCCGTCCGAGCTAGAGCACTAGCCTTTTAACGGAGATATGTTATTTGAGTTTAGGACACGTTGGTTTGCGTGTATTAAAACGAATGGGGTATTTATCATTATAACGTTAAAGTTTAGTTACCAGGGTGCTCTGTTATGTAGAATCTATTGATAAACGTTTCTGGATGAAACAACTGAAATCTTGTGATCCACTTTTATATAATCTATTGATAAACGTTTCTGGATGAAACAACTGAAATCTTGTGATCCACTTTTATATAATCTATTGATAAACATTTCTGGATGAAACAACTGAAATCTTGTGATCCACCTTTATGTACAGATTATGCAAAACATTAAAACTATGAACTCACCAACTTTTGTGTTGACACTTGTTAGCATGTTTATTCTCAGGTTCCCTAGAAGTCTTCCGCTGTTTGCTTAGATGTTAGACAAGCTATGTGCATGGAGTCTTACATGACATATTTTTCAAGGAAACGTTGCATTCACCAAATCATCACCATGTATCTTATTTTGACTGCATTGTCAACGAAAATACTGTTATAAACTATTATTTATGGTGATTGTCTATATGTAGAAATCATCATATGTCGAAAACCTTTGATTTAAATATTCATTTATGGTATGCCTTTTCAAAAGAATTCAATGTTTACAAAACGTATCATACAGAGGTCAAATACCTCGCAATGAAATCAATGAATGACGTGTTCGTCCATATGGATTTGGAGCGATCATCACATTAGGCCTGATATAAGGACTAGGGATGGTAGGAGACAGTGAGGTTGACAGGAACCACGGGATAAGGATGATCCCACCATGCATGGAAGGCCCACTGACACCCGCAGACACTCATCAGTAGATCAGGGAGATCGGCCGCGATTTGAGTCGTACCATTATCATATGGGGGATTTTCCCGGATGGGAGAGGTGGTTCGCTGAAGCTGCTATCTTTCAGAACCTAGATCATTTCAAGCGCAATGCAGGTATGCAGCTTAATGTTCCCCCATATCCTCACAAGTATCTGTTGATGTTCGCCCACAGAGACCCCAGAGATGCAGGGCCTAGCCATCAGTATCCACCACCTCCTCCACCACCTCAGTATCACTATACACAGCACACAGTCATTCCATCACCTCCAAGGGAACAGAGCACATGAGCCGCTGATTTTGTTACCAACCTTTTTGGAACAACCCGCGTCAGCACCCACAGAGACACATCCACTGCTACTCAGACCAGTGTATGAGATCAGGCTGCGAGCTGGTATATGACTGAGGATTTCACACAGGGTATGTGAGGAATGGGTATGAACACGTATTGGGGTAGAGATCTACAGGAAGGACAGTGGTGGCGTACAGGGCCTATGATTCACACGAGCACTTCATCACTCAAAGGACTGATCGCACGATCAGACGAGGTCCAGTTCAGGATATCCTCGGGGATGAACACTGCAGAATTGGCACAGCAATTCACTACCGACGAGGAGATGGCCGATGAGGGGCAGTCTGCTTTAAGGAACCCAACGAGGCAACGCACGAGTGTATCTTACTCTCTCCCCTACCATCCAGATCAGCCATGACATTCCCTATCTCTCAGCTACATTTTATGATTACTTGTGATCTTATGACATATTATTACATTACTATGCTATGTCTGTACGCCCAATCTTGCGCATAACTACTTTTATGTTTTTAAGTTTGTATGATAATTAGAATAAATTGCATGAATAAAACGTCATAAACAAACGACGATCGAGACCAAACAAGATGGGAGCACGACTTGGAGCAAGGACACACTAAACGAGGATGACGCTAGCACGAGAATAGAAGAAACCATAATCCAAAAACCATCCATTACACGCCTTGCAACCATAGGGGAGTACTACGTCTTCACCGTTTTTTTTCAATAGAATATATGCAAAATACTATACCACTTTAAACACTAAGTGTGGAATTAGCAACCCCATCAACATAAACTTTTAATAATAAAATGCCTCTTTCAAAACCTAAGTGTGGGATATGTCGTATCCTTAACATTGAGGGCAATATTATTTTAAAGTGTGGGATAGCAAATATTGCACATAATGATTCTCGTAAAATCCTCAAGTGTTTATAAACTAAATTTTTTCACAAAATTTAAAACTTTTGAGCTATAAAACACTAGGGATTATAAAATTCTATAAATGATCAAAAAGTTTTAGTTACAAAATAGACAAAAGAGTAAAACATGGTTAAAAACTTTTTGCAAAAAACCAAACCAAATTTTCCAAAAGAGCATTACATAATGAAAGGCGCAATTCAACCCATTATAAATGTTGTGAGGAACCCCCCAAATAAGGCTTAATAAGCACTCATTTTTAGTGCTTCACTATACTTTCGTTGAGCGCGCTGATGTTAGCATCTCTGAATCAGAACTTGTTCTTGATCTAAATTTCGGAATCACACCTATTGACGAGAACTACTAAGTTAGAAACCTCAGCTATTCATGAAGACAAAACACCCCCATCAAAATACCTTCATTTCCATTTTCACTCCCGTCCACCACAAATTCATCCACCACTACCTACTCGTTTCATTCATAAATAAAGAAATAAAATCCCAACGATTCTTAAATCACGGGAAATCTTCTATGAAGACGCAATTGGAAAATGCGAGCATCCACACCAAATATCAAAGAGACCGCCAATAAAAGGAGACCTCGAAGAGAAAAGCAAAAGATGCTTGCAAAAAAAATTATATATATATATATATATATATATATATATATATATATATATATATATATATATATATATATATATATATATTCTGATGAATAAAGGTTCTAAAAAGGAGTGAAACCAGAAAGATTCGAGAAAAGAACTCCTGGCTGTCAAAAAGAAGGATGCTCGTCCTGAAATTCCCGACAAATAGCTGAAAGGATCACCAAAACCGATATTTTAAAGAAATCCTATCTATCAAATCCTTCACACCCCAAACCCTCCAAAATCACCATCTCTTCACAAGCTAAGTCCATAACTGAAAATTCTCTCAAATAAGTGATGGAGATTTGAGTCTTGATCAAGCCTATGATTAAGAATGCAAACATGACTGGCTAAGAGCGATTTCATTTCTTAGAACTATTGGACACGCGAAACACTTTAGTGAATTGAGTGACCCGAGTGAGATAGCCTCAGTTATGTAACCTCCTCTCAAGCTTGCGAAAATAGGTTTGGGAATAACAAAAAGACTAAAACCAAGTTTTCGCTCCTACGTCTTGCGAAACAAAGAACGCTTGATCACTACGAATAAAAAACCTCGGTGTAAAAAGCTAGAAAGTTTTCTTGTGGACAAGCAAAGTCTAAGTGTGAGATATTTGATATTGGCTACAAAAGCCACGTTTTTACCCCCGATACCGAGTCCCAAAAAGCATAAAGTTCAAAACTTTGTCGGCAAAATAATCGCTTTTTTCGGTTAAATTTGTAGATAAAGTAATCACGAAGATGATGCAAAAAGAATCAAGAGAATCAGAGCTAAACGAAGATTCTAGAGCGAAAACGGTAAAAGACAAGAAATCAAATTACGATCCAACAAATCACCAAGCTAAACGGCTTCCAAATGGACTGCCGAACGGCTTGCCACTATGGCAAATGGCCTGCCACATGCCTAAGGCAAACGGGCATGATAAACGGGCTGCCTGGTCAAACGGCCTATGCAAACGGCTTACCAAACGGCCTGCCAGCCGTTTGCAGGCATTTTCCACTTCTATTAAAAGGCTTGTTTTCATCCAATTTCAACACACCTCTCTTCACTCTCTCCCTAAAATACACTTTCTCTCACTAGAGCTTTCAAGGCCTTCTCACCTCCGAGTGGGAAATTAAGTGCCCGAAGGCGAACGCCGAAGATTGTAATAAGAGCGGTCTAGAGGATGTCAGCGCTTGTAATGGTTCAGATCTCGTCTGTAAATGGTGAACACTTTCCTTAATTTAATAAAGTTATCTTGTTACTTTAAGTTGGTTTCATCTTGCATGATTATCTATGCGTTGCAAATGTTTTTTATGTGTTGAATACTATATCTGAAACTTATGCTATCGTTATGCTGAAACCTTGACGGTTTAGAAGTTTAATTTACGGACCACCCTTTCTGCTTATTCACGTGGCTATAACCTAGTATTAGGACTTGATCAACCCTATGATACAAGGTAAGTAGTTATGTGTGCTTAACATCACAATAGGGATATAGTACCTACATACGAATGATCATTTATTCGTCAAAGAAGAGCTGCCTAATTAGGTTGTGATTAGAGTAGGCAATATAGAGTTCAGTGAACACTGGCTTGCTCAGAAGCATGATTCGCGTCAGAAGCAACGTTCTTGAGATGTTGTAAGATGATCCGGGGTTGAGTAAGTGATCGCAAAGGAGAGAATTTTAATCTAATTAGTAGTACCTTAGAATATCTAAGATTGCACATCTGTTGATGTTGAGGCATAGCTTAGTATTAAGTGGTGGAATATTGCTTTAGTTAGACCAATCAGGATTAAGAAAAGCTGAGACTTTCCTTTAGGGATATACCACTTTATTCATGTACCCAGGATTCTATCCATAAGGTCGTTTAAACCTTCTAAGGTTAATGTTGGGAGTTGGGATATCCGTCTTAGCCAGAATCTTCAAGGCCTAAACTCTTAGTGACAAATCAAATAGGTTCATAGCCCAGTTCATTGAGGTTTAGTGTTTATTCTAAGAAGTTAAACTCTTGTGATAGTTTCCCATCAGGATTCTATTCTTCATACCTATCGATCTTTATCTTTATAGTTATATTATAGCATTAGTAGTTCATCTTAATCTATCACCACAGGTCAACTAGGGTTAACTATTTAGGCACTTTCGTCCCACGTTACTGAGCAAACATACAAAAATACAAACCTGAGTTATATTTACCACTTACTCGTTAAAAGGAAGACACGTAGGTGAGTTATAGCTAGGAAACCCCAGCTAAATATAAATAATAAAACCGTTACTCTCTTTTGGTAGCTGATTCTGACGTATTGTGACCTAACGACACCACACAAATAAAACCTTCCGTTTTGGCCATATCAAACATCAACCCTTGTTGACGTCGAGCCATGATCCTCTGTATTAAAGTAACATTGTCTAATTGGTTAGTCTGAATTTCAGGAGAAATATCTAGAGTTGTATCAAGGGATGTGTCTTGAATTGGTTCAAGATCAATATCAGGAGGTGGGAGGGAGGATGAAGATACAACTGGTGAATCAGTTGTTGTTGTATCTTCATTAATGAGACTTGGTTGCATCTCAATTGAAATTAATTATGTTGGTGTTTCAGGTACGACATAAACAATTTTGTTATGTTGAGGAGTATACATCGAATCAAACAATAGATCCAGTTCCTCTGTAGGTAGTTACTGTAGGAACACCCTTCTTCGAAAAAATTGAGTTTTGTGCGGAAGAAGTGGTAGCCAGGTTAGGATCGGGTTTTGAATTGAGTTGTTCAAAAGCCATTCCCAATAACTCATCAAAACGAACATTAATGCTTTCCTTTATCATCCTTGTCCTTTTATGATACATACGATAAGCTACTTTGTTTGACGAATAACCATGAAATATGGCCTGATCGCCATGAGCATCAAACTTTCCAAGGCTGTCAAAATCGTTAAGAAACTTTGGTTCACAAATAAATGTATCACGTAATGCATCATGCAATTTAGACGTTAAAGCATTATTTAAAAGCACATTACATGAAGCATCATAAGCAATATCAAGTTTTACATGATCATCAGAAGTCTTAACACACAACTTATTCCAAGTATATGTTTTGTTCACAGAAGAAAATTGAAATAAATGTGATGATTCCCTAGGCCGACTAGCAGATTTCTTGTTTTGGTTTGCTACTTTCTTAGTCTTTGACTCGGGAACCCATACAGACTTGTGATTCAAGTTTGAATTATAACTTGTGACACAAAAAACACCTTTGTTAGTGAGACGTCCAAACTTTTTAGTTGTCATTTGAGTAGATTGATTTTGCAAAATTTCCATTTTGATTTTACGCTCCTTTGCATCATACTCACTCAAGTCAGGTTTTGGACTCGTGTGTGGTTTTGAAGACTTTGTTGGTTTCTTTAAAAGAATTTCCTTTGTATGTTTTGAAATTAACATCAGAGGAAGTTTTTCACTAGAACAAGAACCATCTAGATGATGTACCTTATTAACAATAAATTGCTTTGAAGGTGCAACTTTTGAAACACGTTTCTCAAGTTGAGAACGTAAAGGATTTTTAAGAATGGTAATGGGTTTAGAAGTATTAGATTGATGTTTCCCCTTAACCTTCTTATCAATCCCTCCAACACACTTAGAAACATTATTCACATAAGGCATCCTTAATAGTGATTCATTCACATAAGTAGAAGTCATTTGTGGTGTGTGTGCTTGTAAAGAAGTATGCTTAGGTGTGTTATCCTGCTCAGTAGAACTATCTTACGATTTAAACTTTGAATTTCAAGACACAATTCCTCAGCAGAAACTACAACTTCACCTTCCTTAAAAGCATAAGTACATTCTTTCCTAGGAAGTGGTGGAAGTTTATCACACATCTTAAGCATTTGTTTCAAAGATTGACATCTAAGTTGCAATTCAACATTTTCTTTTTCAAGTTTAGCAACTAGATGATTCAAGTCTAGCTTTTCAGGCTTAGGTTCATCTTGTGGTTCTACCTTAGGTTCAACTTTTGGTTCTACCTTATGTTCGACCTTTTCATCTAAAGCCTTTTGACCTAATGATTTTGACTTAGCAAGTTTCAAATTATTTTCAATCTTGTCTAACTTATTTGTAAACTTGTTCGTTAAGTCATTCAATTCATGTGCCAGGTCTTCAGCGATTTTAACTTTAGAAATAGAACATACACTTAAGGCCGATATAGTTGGTTTTTCTTCAATAGAAAAAGGCATATTAGATCTAGGATTGACAACAACTTCATTTTCTAGCATTAAGATGTATTTCTCTAGCATGAGTGTAGGAATATAAACCAATCTACGTGACATCACATAATCAATATGTTGCATATTCTGTTCATGTTCAACTGGCTCATGTAAGAAACTAGGATGTGATTTACCCAATTTAGCAATAATCTTTTCATACATCAAGTTGATTTGATAATATTTCTTAGATGAACGATTGTTAATCACATTATCAAAATCAGTATTAGATGAATGCACAAAATGATATGGTAAACCAGCTTGAAAATAATCAGAATGATATAATCCAGGAATCTTCTTGGAAATATCATCCAATGTCTTGGGATCTTCATACCCAACCCTCCACTTATCACCATGAATCATTTTCGGTCTATTCATAAAGATTGTTTTCTTTGAAAGTTCCATGTTAATCATAGCTTTCAATTGCTCTGTTCGATAGATTTTTTCCTCATATTGAGCAAGTTGAGCTTTCATTTGGAGAGAATATTTAGTGAATAGAGAAATTTTAGATTTCTTTTTAATTATGGTTTCTTCCAATTGAATGATTTTCTTATTTAGCTTGGAAATTGTGGGTTCATGTTGTTCTTTAAGGTCGAAAAGATCTCCTCAAGACGTTTGGATTTCAAATGATAATTCATCCTTTCAATCTTAATGGGAAGTATAGATTTCTTAAGTTCTTCCAACTCAGTATCCATGGAGCTGAGTTGGGTTCTCAATCAATTTACTTCCGATTGTGAATTGGATGAAGAAGATTTAGTCTCATTTAGTTTGATTTTATCTTTTAAAGTTTTGTTTTCATTTTTCAAACCTTTTATCTCGTTTGACATTGAGACTAAGTTCTTCATCATGTCATTTTGCACTTTGATAAAATCAGGTGGGATTTCAGTTAATTGTACGCTCATCATCATCAGATGTTGAGTCAGAATTCTCCATTGCTTCCTTTGCTTTGATAAGCTTGGTCACCTTGCAGACATTAGCATGTTCCACCTCAGAATCTGAATCATCCATCCAGTTAAACCAAGTATCATCAATCGGTTTCAGCTCTTCCCCAGTTTCCATGACCTTTGTTATCAACATTTTCTTCTTGTAGTAAGTTGCATCCTTCTTCTTAAGCATCTTGCATTCACAGGAGAAATGGCCAGATTTGCCATAATTGTAATAGATTGAATCATCCTTCTTTGGAATCATCAGTATGTTGATGTTTTGATGAATCAGGTTTCTTGTAGTAGGAGGAAGAAGATGAATTCTTGCGTTGATTGCTTGATTTGTCTTTAAACTTGTACTTGTTTAAGGATTTGGTGAACATAGCAGCCATTTTGACTAGTTCAAGGTGAGAATCATCAACATCCGAAAGATCGAGTCCTTCATAATCAGTTGATTCTTCAACAAGCACTTTCTTGGATAAGCTTTTGGAAGTTGTGTAAGATTTGCTCTTCTTCTTAGCAATGAGGGCAAGTGGATCACTCGGAGAAGAATCTTTCCTTTCCTCTTGAAGTTTAGACACAGCTAGTTGATAATGCATATGGACTCCAACAAGCTCATGAATATTCAGCTTATCAATCTCTTTGGTAGATCGAATGATGGTTCCATAAGGAAGCCAATATGTATTGAGCTTTTTGAGAAACTTCATGTTGATCTCAGCATTCACTTTAGTAATCTTGCACCTTTTCAACTCATTCAGAACACCATTAAAATGTTGGTAGGTATCCTTGAGTAATTCTTCAGGTTCCTGCTTGAAATCTTCATAAAATCCCAGAGCCTTATTAAGTTTGGTGACATCAGACATGTCATAACCTTCTTGTTGTCGTTTGAACTCATCCCATATGTCCTTAGCAGTGGTGTTGCTATCAACATTATCAAACAACTCCTACGGGATAGCTTGCATGATGATATTTTTAGCTTCAATATCACCCTGAGCTCTCTCACGTTTCTCTCCAGAAAGCTCATAGACTGGTATTGGCATACCAGTTTTTGGATGAAATTCTGCAAATGGACCTTCTTTCAAAGAAGACCATATGTACTTTGCCATCTCACCCTTGTGGTCTATGTACTGAGCGATACGACTGGGGGTCTGGAATCTGATCCAATAATCAATGTATCTTGAGTAGACATATTTACAAAATCTGAGGTAATTTCGGTAAAGATTCATATATTACACAATCCAAGATTCTTGTTCAGAAAAATCTAACAAAATGTCAGATTCGGTATCTGGTTCGGTACTGTAGCAGACTCGGTATCTGGTTCGGTACTGTAGCAGATTCGGTATATAAGATTCTGTATCAGAAACTAATAGGAATGACAAGTATCACACCCTGATTCGGTATAGATTCGGTAAATACATAATATGAAGCCTTAGAACACTTAATCCCTAAATATATCAAGTATACAGAGATTCTGGTTCGGTATCTGGCTCGGTAGCTGAATTCTGTAAATATTTTAAACTCAAAAGAATCCAATTCCTTTGAAACAGACTCGGTAACCTTACTGCACAAGGAAAAATTATCAATGAAACCGAGTGTATATGATACCGAATGTCAACTGTAGCAGTTGACAAACCGAGTCTAAGTGTAAAACTTAGAAAAACAATCGAATCCTTTCTCAAACCACACCAATTAGCTGCGTTTACTCAAATAGAATGTGATAGAACCACAAACACACCACAATCTACAACAATTGAAGAGAATTTTGGACTTTGAAGCAAACTCGGTATGGCAGTTAATATACCGAATGTTGATCAAATCTTCAAAATTTGAAGAATTAATGAAATTGAACCATCAAATTTGTGATAAAACACCTCAAGAACACTACTGAATTCTTTAATCTTCACTTAAACACAGAATCAAGCTTGTATTGATCAATACCGAGAGTTTTAGCCACGAACTCTAAAAATCAGCTTGATTTTCCATATTTGTTGTTAAAAGGCTGTAATGATGATCGAAACACTTTCTAATACGCCTAATTAACCTTCGCTGAACTTATCACAATAATCTAAATGTCAGATTATCACTTTCGATGATAGCGAATGTGATTCAACCTAATCGAATGTGATCAGATTCTGTAATCTATAATCTCTGGATCGATATAGTGATGTAATCACTCCCTGGACGCTCTGATACCAAATGATAGGTCAAATCTAGTGAGAATTAAGGATGTGATAAGATTGAGTGAGACTCGGTAAGGTATGAACAGACTCGATATTAGAGAGAATCGGTAAAATTACATTCCATAGCTTCTTAAACTAGTTTACAATGCAATGGCTATCTAATTAAGACTACTAAGGTTCCTTGTATAGCCCTCTTCTAAGGAACCGTCATTTAGGCTTGTTTCACATTAACACTATACACATTTCAGGGTCCTAACATTCTGCATAGTCTCTGCTTTATTCTTAAGTTTGTCTGATCTTCTTCGAGGGGGTCGATTCTTCCTTTGGGATGATGGAGTCCATTTGATTTGCTTCTTTTATGTGAGGATTTTGGATAGTGTTGCTAGGCAAACTTCCTTGTGGTCGGGTTTCAAGGCATTGAGATAACTATCCGAGCTGCATTTCTAGACTTTTGAGCAGAGCCAACTGATTTGAGTATCTCTGTCAGGTCCTGTCCAGCTGTAATTCTCTGAGTTAACTGTTGTTATCCTTGAATGAGCTGACTTAACTGATCGTCTGTTCCGAAGGTTGGCTTAGTTGCTTTTGTGATCTAAGTGTTTGAAGAGTTTTCCTTGATTGGAGGTCCATTGAGTGGAAGTGGTTGATTGAAGGTTAACTGAGGTTGTGGTTGCGGATATGGTGGATATATGTAGCGATGTTGAAAAGGTAGGATTTTTCTTTGAAATTGGGTATTTCTGGATTGCTGATTAAATCCAGGATTTGCTGATGAGCAGGGTATTGGACATAACAGATTGAACCGTAAGGGTTCTCGTACTCAACTTGGTATTCTTCAATGAGTAGTGGGTTAGTATAGTTAGTACATGACTTGGCCTAGTTAACTAGCTGCAGTTGTGTCTTCAGTTCTCCTAGTTGTTTTGCAAGAGTTTCCATATCCGTGAGGGTTTTGATGGCTTTTGTTTGATTATTAAGTGAGGAGAGTGGGGCAGATGATGAAGGTTATTCACCATTGTTCCACTCATGATGATGCATCATCATATTCTCGAGCAGGTCCCATGCTTCGTTCACGGTTAGGTTCATTAGATTTCCTTGAGCTGATGCATCGATCGCTGTCCTATGGTTGACCGTAAGACCATTGTAGAAGGTATAGATTTGTGCTGAACGTTCTAGCTAGTGATTAGGGCATTTCCTCAACAGGGTTTTTAATCGCTCCCATGCGATGTACAGAGATTCATCATAACTTTGTTTAAAGTTGATGATGTGATTCTTGAGCTTGGTTTGTTTGGAAGGAGGGAGATAATTGGTTAAGAATTTCGTAGCCATCTCCGTCCAGGACGTGATGGAGTCATTTTCCAATCCTTCAAACCATGTCTATGCATGATGAGTGAGAGAATATAGGAACAAATGTAGCCAGATGATATCTTGTCCCATCCCTGACTCTTTGTAGGAATTCGAAAGAGAGATGAATCTATCAAGATGTGAACTGGGGTCGTCATTTGATAATTTATGAAATTGACAGCCATTTGGATGAGCTGTTGATAATGCTAAAAACGAACATATATTTCATAGCATTATTCCTCAAGAAAGACAAGCTTTTAGTTGCAATTGTTCTATTTAAAAAGGATATTCGTTTAAATAATAAAAAGTGAAGACAAAAGACAGATTCGACGAATTGAAGACGCAAACGACCAAAAAGCTCAAAAGTACAAAATACAATCAAAGAGGTTCCAATTATTGATAAGAAACATCTCGAAATTACAAGAGTACAAGATTCAAAACGTAAAGTACAAGATATTAAATTGTACGCAAGAACGTTCGAAAATCCGGAACCGGGACATGAGTCAACTCTCAACGCTCGATGCAACGGACTAAAAATTACAAGTCAACTATGCACATAAATATAATATAATATTTAAATAATTCTTATAATTATTTAATATATTATATTTATTTATAAAACCGTCGGTAAACAAAGACCCAAACTCGTGTGAGCTGTAAAAGCAATTGAAGGCAAAAATTCCGCGAGTCGCGGAGCCCCAATTTCTGAAAATCCCTATAAAAGCAAACGAATTCTGATCGAAAAAATCACCAATATATCATCCATCTCTCTATCTATATCGTATATATTTATATTTATATTTTAATTTTAATTTTAATTTTAATCCTAATAATAAGGGTATGTTAGCGAATGTTGTAAGGGTGTAAGTCGAAATTCTGTCCGCGTAACGCTACGCTATTTTTAATCATTGTAAGTTATGTTCAACCTTTTTACATTAATGTCTCGTAGCTAAGTTATTATTATGCTTATTTAATCCGAAGTAATCATGATGTTGGGCTAATTACTAAAATTGGGTAATTGGGCTTTGTACCATAATTGGGGTTTGGATAAAAGAACGACACTTGTGGAAATTAGACTATGGGTTATTAATGGATTTTATATTAATTAAACAATACCTTGTTAATTTAATATACAAACTTATAATTCGACGTATATATATATATATGACCACATACGCTTGACTGGATACGGTGGGCGGGATATCTATAAATACCAATAATTATTCATTTTACCGGATACGGAACTGGATTAATAGTTAATAGACTTGTTGAAACAGGGGTGAATTACATTCAAGGGTAATTGGTGTAATTGTTAACAAAGTAGTAAAACCTTGGTTTACACGCAGTCGATAACCTGGTGTATTCATTAAACAAAGTATTAAAACCTTGTTACAATTCGAATCCCCAATTAGTTGGAATATTTGACTTCGGGAATAAGAATAATTTGACGAAGGCTTTCGCTCTTTATATTTATGACTGATGGACTATTATGGATAAATCCGTATGGACATATTAAATAATCCAGGACAAAGGACAATTAACCCATGGGCTTAAAATCAACACGTCAAACATCATGATTACGGAAGTTTAAATAAGCATAATTCTTTTATTTCATATTTAATTTCCTTTATTGTTATTGTATTTAATTGCACTTTTAATTATTGTACTTTTTAATTATCGCAAGTTTATTTTATCGCACTTTTATTATTCGCAATTTCATTATCGTTATTTACTTTACGCTTTAAATTAAGTCTTGTATTTATTATTTTACATTTGGTTTTAACTGCGACTAAAGTTTTAAAATCGACAAACCGGTCATTAAACGGTAAAAACCCCCCTTTATAATTTTTATAATAATAATATTACTTATATATATATTTGTATTTTTATAAAAGTAAACTAATATAGCGTTAAGCTTTGTTTAAAAAGATTCCATGTGGAACGAACCGGACTTACTAAAAACTACACTACTGTACGATTAGGTACACTGCCTATAAGTGTTGTAGCAAGGTTTAAGTATATCCATTCTCTAAATAAATAAATATCTTGTGTAAAATTGTATATCGTATTTAATAGTATTTCATATTAAAATTTAATAGTATTTTATACCCCTTAGCTTTGACATCAAGTATTTTTGGCGCCGCTGCCGGGGAATCTCTTAAAAGCCGGAAGCGCAACGCTAATAAAAAAAAAATTTTTAGTTTACTTTTATTAAATTTCGTTTTTATAAAAATACGTTTTAAATATTCGAAAATATAAAAAGAAAAACAAAAATATAAATATTTTTAGGAGTTTGATAAATATTTAAGTTTTATAAAGTTTCTTTAGTTTGTAAAAATATAAGTTTTATTTAATTTATTTTATAAATATATTTTATAAATATAAAACCGAAAAAAAAATAATTATATATAAATCTATTTTTTAGATTGTTATTTATAAAATTATAAAGTATTTTATTTTTATCTTAGTTTTTAAGAAAAGTCTTATTTAACTTATATAAATAGATTAATTAAATTAAAAACAGAAAATATAAAAAAAATAATAAATAAAAACGCGTCGAATTTTAAACAAGCTGTCATTTGAATTTCTGAACCCCGCGACTCGCGGGGTTTGCTGCATCGATTACCGCGACTCGCGGAGTTTTTCTGACACGCTGACAGAACCCTAATTCAGCATTAATTACGGGTAATTATTAATTATTATTATTATTTAACCCTAATTATTATTATTATTATAATTAGTTTTATTTTAAGTTTTACTTTTTATTTATTTTAGTTTTTATTAATATTTAGTTAAATTAGTTTAATTAAATTATAAAATTAATAGTTTTAATAAATAAATAATATAAAAATAATATTTTTATAAAAATTGTAATTTTTACAACTTTTTGTATATTTTTATATTTTGTCCCTTTTTAATTGTTTTAGCGTACTATTTGTATTTTTAACTCATATTTAGTTTTAAACTTAGTTTTTGCCATAGTTATTTTTACTTCTAGATTTTTAGGCTTTGCCGTAGAATTCCTTAAGTGCTTTTTCTTTAGAATAAGATTTAGGTGCTTTAGAATTTTGCGACGCCTTTTTAAGTTTTAGTTTCTTTTTAAGTTATTTCCATTTGGGATTTAGTTTTTCTTGTAAGCTTTAATATTTTTAGACGACTTTTACCTATGTATCAATTATCATTCCAATTAGTAATCTCAATTTGCGATTATAATTTTAAGTTAGTTGTAGTAATAAGGTTACGTTAGTCAAGTATTTTTAAGTTTTATAAGTTTCTTTTATTTTTCCGTCACCTTTTATTTTTCAACCAATTTTCTTTTTCGACCTTTTTCGACACACTCTTTTTCTTTCTTATTTCTCGCTATTCTAGTTTTAGGACATAGATTTTTATTCTACTTCTTATCTAAATTTCTTAAAATTACGAAAATTTATTTTAAGTGGTTAAATTGATAGACATCAAAATTTTCTGGTTCGTAGTAATAGTTGGATTTGTACGTGGACCGGATTATTGGAGCCAAACAATCCTCAATTATATTGAGACCAAACGAATCCTGCCCCTCTGCTGCATCTTTTGGTTATTCGAAACGTGGGCAAAATCAGAAAAGTCTATTGATTGGATAACGTATTATAATTTTTCTTTCCTTTAAAAAACTAATAGGATATTCAGTGAATGCACCGAGCAAGACGTTCACCACCTTTTGTACGTTCACCACCTATAACTAGATCAAGACATTTAGCAAATATTACTGCCGTTGATTTTTCTTTAGAATCGTCATCCAGTCGACCAAGTACTTCAGTTCAAATTTCTGATAATCCATTTTTTGAACCCGACCTCACAATTGAGAATCCGGAGAATATTCAGGAACGGTTCGTAGATCCTGAACCATTAAACTTTCCTCCGGAACCACCAATCATTCAAACAGAGATTGTTGAGGAACGAACCATTAAATCAGAATCCTCTAGTGATTCCGATTCAACAAATTCAATTATGGGGAATCTGGAACCTTTAAGTATGGAAGACCGAATGAGAGCTAAACGCACTGGCCAAGGTCACGCAATTACTCATCCAGACATTAATGCGCCAGATTATGAAATCAAAGGACAAATTCTACACATGGTGACTAATCAATGCCAATTTAGTGGTGCGCCGAAGGAAGATCCAAATGAACATCTACGTACCTTTAATAGGATCTGCACACTATTTAAAATCCGAGAAGTGGAGGATGAACAAATATATCTCATGTTATTTCCCTGGACTTTAAAGGGAGAAGCCAAAGATTGGTTGGAATCGTTACCTGAAGGGGCGATCGATACATGGGATGTTTTAGTTGACAAATTTTTTAAACAATTCTTTCCTGCATCTAAAGCCGTAAGACTTCAAGCAGAAATTGTTACGTTCACACAGAAACCAAATGAAACTCTATATGAGGCATGGACAAGATATGGAAAGTTGTTAAGAGGATGTCCGCAACATGGTTTAGACACCTGTCAAATAGTACAAATATTCTACCAAGGATGCGACATCACTACCAGAAAAGACATAGATATAGCAGCTGGTGGTTCTATTATGATGAAAACCGAAACTGATGCTTACAAAATTATTGATAACACTGCTTCCCACTCACACGAGTGGTACCAAGAAAAAGATATCGTTAGATCATCTAAAACAGCTAGAGCCGATTCTAGCCATGACTTAGATTCCATTTCCGCAAAGATAGATGATGTGGAGAGACAAATGGAAAAGATGACTAAAGATATTCACTCAATACGAATTAGTTGTGAGCAGTGTGGAGGACCACGTTTGATAAAAGATTGTCTCAGTATTGAATTAACAATGGAACAAAGAGAGAATATTTCATACATAAACCAAAGGCCTGGAAATAATTATCAGTATAATTATCAACCGCCAAGACCAATTTACAATCAAAACCAGAATTATAACCGAAATATTCCATACAACAACCAACAAGGTCCTAGCAATCAACAAGTATCCAATAATACTTACAATCAGCAAAGACATAATTTTCAAAACAAACCACCACAACAAACCGATGATAAAAAGCCGAATTTAGAAGATATGATGACGAAGCTAGTTGAAACTCAAACGCAGTTTTTCACATCTCAAAAACAAACTAATGAACAAAATGCTCAAGCATTTAGAAATCAACAAGCTTCTATTCAAAATTTGGAACAAGAAGTAAGTAACCTAGCAAGGTTAATAGGTGAAAGAAAACCGGGAAGTCTACCTAGTGATACAAATGCTAACCCCCGAAATGAAACAGCTAAAGCCATTACCACAAGAAGTAGTACAACACTTAAACCACCTGAAATACCTGTAACTTCTGATGAAGCTATTCCTACTCCACAAGAACCACAACCTAATCAAGATAAGGAAAAAGAACCGGTAATTGAGAAGGTTAATGAAGATAACAAAGTTAAGGATAAACCTTATGTTAAACCATACCAACCACCACTTCCTTACCCGAGTAAAATGAAGAAAGAGAAACTTGAAGCCGAGCAATCCAAATTCTTGGATATGTTTAAACAGATAAATGTAAATCTTCCTTTCATTGATGTGATTTCAGGAATGCCTAGATATGCTAAATTCTTGAAAGATCTAATCTCAAATAGAAAGAAAATGGAAGAACTATCGGCTGTTACCATGAATGCTAATTGTTCAGCAGTGCTGTTGAATAAGATACCAGAAAAATTATCTGATCCAGGAAGTTTCACAATTCCATGTTTTCTGGGTAGTCTTAGTTCAATAGAAGCATTGGCAGACTTAGGTGCTAGTATAAATCTGATGCCGTATTCACTATACGCTAAACTAGACCTTGGAGAATTGAAACCAACCAGAATAAGCATACAACTAGCCGATAGATCAATAAAATATCCTAGAAGGATAATGGAGAACATGCTAGTTAAAGTTGGTACTTTAGTATTTCCAGTAGATTTTGTTGTTCTGGACATGGAAGAAGATTCTCAAGTTCCTCTCATATTAGGAAGACCATTCTTAAACACGGCTAAAGCAATGATAGATGTGTTCGGTAAGAAATTGACCCTAAGTATAGAGGATGAGAGTGTTACCTTTTCAGTTGATAGAGCAATGCAACAACCACAATCTGCAGATGATACATGTTATTATATTCAAACTATAGATGCACATGCAGAATTATTAGAAGAATTTCCAGAATTACAAGGAACAGGAGAATGTTCTTTAGGAGAAGGTAATGAACCAATTGATGAAGCTGAAATGTTAGCTACACTTATAGCTAATGGATATGAACCAACAACAGAAGAAATTAAAATGCTAAAAGAAGAAGACAGATATCGATACAAATCATCGATAGAAGAACCTCCGAAATTAGAGTTAAAGCCACTTTCAAACCATTTGGAATACGCTTATTTACATGGTGAATCTGAATTACCTGTAATAATATCGTCTTCTCTTACTGAAAATGAGAAATCACAACTCATTTCTGTGTTGAAAGCTCATAAACCAGCCATTGCATGGAAGATTCATGATATTAAAGGAATAAGTCCTTCGTATTGCACACATAAAATCCTTATGGAAGAAGGTCATAAAACGTATGTGCAACGCCAACGAAGACTAAATCCTAATATGCAAGATGTAGTTAAGAAAGAGATTATTAAACTGCTAGATGCAGGTCTAATTTATCCAATCTCTGATAGTCCATGGGTAAGCCCAGTTCAATGCGTGCCTAAGAAGGGTGGCATGACTGTCATTACAAATGAGAAAAATGAGCTTATTCCTACTAGGACTGTAACAGGATGGCGTGTATGTATTGATTATAGAAAATTAAATGACGCCACCAGAAAAGATCACTTTCCCTTACCTTTTATTGATCAAATTTTGGAAAGATTAGCCGGAAATAGTTACTATTGTTTTCTAGATGGATTTTCCGGATATTTTCAAATTCCAATAGCACCCGAAGATCAAGAGAAAACCACATTCACGTGCCCTTATGGCACTTTTGCTTACAAACGCATGCCATTTGGACTTTGCAACGCCCCTGCAACCTTTCAAAGGTGTATGATGGCGATTTTTCACGACATGATAGAAGAATGCATGGAAGTTTTCATGGATGACTTTTCAGTCTTCGGTGATACATTTGAATCATGTCTAGTTAATCTGGAACGAATGCTTATTAGATGCGAACAATCAAATCTAGTACTTAATTGGGAGAAATGCCATTTCATGGTTAAAGAAGGCATCGTTCTTGGACATAAAATTTCAAAAGAAGGAATTGAAGTGGATAGAGCTAAAGTAGATGTAATTGCTAAACTTCCACATCCCACCAATGTTAGAGGAGTTAGGAGTTTTCTAGGGCATGCCGGTTTTTACCGACGTTTCATAAAAGATTTTTCTAAAATTGCCACTCCTATGAATAAACTCCTAGAAAAGGATGCTCCATTCATCTTTTCAGATGAATGTATCAAATCTTTTAATATTCTTAAAGAGAAACTCAGTAATGCGCCGATCATGATAACACCAAATTGGAATCTACCATTTGAACTAATGTGCGATGCAAGTGATTTTGCAATGGGAGCCGTTTTAGGACAAAGGATTGAAAAACGATTTCAACCTATATATTATGCTAGTAAGACGTTACAAGGAGCACAAAAGAACTATACAACTACTGAAAAAGAACTCCTTGCTATTGTCTTTGCTTTTGACAAATTTCGATCATATCTCGTTCTAGCAAAAACGGTGGTCTATACCGACCATTCTGCTCTTAGATACCTATTTTCAAAACAAGATGCTAAACCAAGATTAATCCGTTGGATCTTACTCTTACAAGAGTTTGATATTGAAATCCGAGATAAAAGAGGAGCAGAAAATCTCGCCGCTGATCATCTTTTTCGTCTTGAAAATCCCGAATTAGAAGTTCTAAATGAATCGGCCATACAAGACAACTTTCCTGATGAATATCTATTGAAGATAGATTATAAAGAAATTTCATGGTTTGCAGACTATGCAAACTACTTAGTTTGTGGATTCCTTGAAAAAGGATTATCGTACCAAAGACGAAAGAAATTCTTCAATGATATAAAACACTATTTTTGGGAAGATCCACATTTGTTTAAAAGTTGTCCCGATGGAATAATACGCCGATGTGTATTTAGAGATGAATCTAGTAAAATTTTAAACCATTGTCACACAGGACCAACAGGAGGGCATTATGGGCCTCAACTAACAGCAAGAAAAGTTTATGATGCTGGATTCTATTGGCCTACAATTTACAAAGACGCACACCTTCTTTGCAAATCCTGTGATGCTTGTCAAAGGGCCGGAAAAATAAGTCAACGTGATGAAATGCCACAAAATGTCAAGTATGTGAAGTATTTGACATTTGGGGTATTGACTTTATGGGTCCATTTCCAAAATCTCATAATAATCTATATATACTCGTAGCCATTGATTATGTATCTAAATGGGCGGAAGCACAAGCTCTCCCAACTAACGATGCACGAGTTGTAGTCAATTTTTTAAAACGTCTTTTTGCAAGGTTTGGAACACCGAAAGCTTTAATAAGTGATCGGGGTACTCATTTCTGTAATAATCAACTTGAGAAAGTTCTTAAAAGATATGGAGTAACTCATAAAATCTCCACCGCATATCATCCACAAACAAGTGGACAAGTTGAAAATACCAACCGAGCTTTAAAACGTATTCTAGAGAAAACCGTAGGATCAAATCCGAAGGAATGGTCCATTAAATTGGAGGATGCACTCTGGGCTTTTAGAACAGCCTACAAAACTCCAATTGGAACCACACCTTTTAGACTTGTTTATGGAAAAGCATGTCATCTTCCAATAGAAATTGAACACAAAGCATTTTGGGCTTTGAAGACATGCAATCTTGATTTACATGAAGCCGAACATCTACGATTAAATTAACTAAACGAATTAGAAGAATTAAGACATGAAGCATACGAAAATTCGTTAATCTATAAGGAAAGAATGAAGAAATGGCATAATAAAAGAATCAGAAGTTCAAAAGAATTTAAAGAAGGAGACAGAGTTCTTCTTTTCAATTCACGATTCAAGCTATTTCCTGGAAAATTGAAATCAAGATGGTCTGGACCATTCATAGTCAAAAGAGTTTTCCCATACGGAACGATAGAATTAATAAATTCAAATGGGATTGAATTTAAAGTTAATGGTCACAGAGTTAAACATTACATACATGGTCCGATGGAAGTTGACAACGAAGTTAATCACAATTTCGACACCACAGCTAACTAAGTGTGGGGAGAATCAAGTCTTTAAAGGATAATATGTATTTCTGTTAGAGTTAGATTGTCTGTTTTCGTGTAGTTCTCGAAAATGGAAACCGAATGGTCTTTCCCTAGCAGACCCTAAAGAACTAGTCTTCTCCCCCCATTCTGAATTTTTATTTTTTTTAGGTTTTTACAAAATGAAGACTGCCTGTGAACTAAACCATGGTCTAATGCTACACGCTTTGATCACTAAACGTAATAATAACACACTACCGAGTGAAATAGTATCAGTAATCAGAGAAAGAATGGACGGAGTTAGAAAAGAATCCAGATGCGAAGATAATAAGTTACAATTTGGTAAAGGAAAATCAAAATCCGCAGCGAAAAGAAGAGCACGACACCTAGAAAGATGTCACAAATGCGGAAAATGGTCACATGGAGGTAAATGTTCAAATAATCAAACATATTCAAATACCGAATTTGTTACTTTATGCAGAGACGGACCGTTCATATGTTTAGAAGAAAAGACACTGAATGCTCGAGGTTACGCCTATGTAGCCATGGAAAACCAATTAAACCGACTATCTTATGAATGAAATAGATCATATAACTAAGAAATCTATTTCACAGGTATGTCTGTACAGTTTTTATTTTATTTATTTTTATTTTTAAACTTTTGATAATAAACGCTAATTTGTTCGCTAAAAAGTATTAAATTGGTATTAAATAAAATTAGGTTTGGCGACCGAAATTATTGATATCATTCAAAAATTTATTACATCACTGCGAAATTTAACGTTTATTCTTAAGGTATAAATATCTTTAATCAATCAACCCAAAATATTTCAAAAATTCGTCATGAGTTAAATTAGGTCTTGGAACCGAAATTACTTTACCGAAAAGAGGGGCGTATATTTTTGATAATATTTGATTGATTAAAGTGGGATAAAAAGCCAAAAAGATTTTTAATTTTATTTTTACCATGTTTTTAAAATTAATATTTAAATCTTAAATTAATATTGTAAACTTTGTAAAAACAATATATTTAAAATTGTAAATATTTGAAAAATTAATATAAGTTTGGTGTGAATTTATAATATAAATTTTTAAATTAAGTTTGGTGTGAATTTTTAATTATTAAAATATGAATTTTTAATTTTATGCATTTTAAATTTTAAGTTTGGTGTGAATTTTTAATATTAATTTTGAATTTTATATTTAAATTGTGTGAATTTAAAAACAAAAATTTACTTTATCTCATTAAGTTAAAAATATGATTTTTAAAATTCGTCGTAAGTTGAAGACTAGGTCTTTGAACCGAAATTGCTTTACCCGAGGGAGGGACGATAACTTTTATTATCATTATTTTTAATCTTATTGAATTAAAGTATGCCAAAAACATTAAAAAAACCCAAAAATCTTAGCTTTTAAAACAATCGCTACAAAAAGACAAATTTTAAAATTTTGTCGAAGGACGGACTAGGACATCAATCCGAAACGACCTCGTCCTAAATAACAAGAGAAACAAAATTTTAAAATTAATTACTTAATTGTTTTAATTAATATAAGATGTTAAAAAAAAAAAAAAAAGCAAACTCCGCGACTCGCGGAGTTTGAAGGGTAATTCACCGCGAGTCGCGGAGGTATCGGATTCAGAAAAAAAATATAGCTGAACGAACAGCTCAAACCACACACCACAGAAAAAAAAACTGCGAAAAACCTGCGCGAAAAAACCCCAAAAAACACCCCTAAAATCACAATTTTTAACCATTAATCATCAAATCTTTTACTAAAATCATGTTGAGAAGGATGCTATCATGGAATTACTCAAGAAAAACGGTAAATTTCTACACCTAAACACCATTTAATCCGAAAATTAGTGTTCTTGAGCAATTTTTTCCCCAATTTGATTTTGATGCTTTTTAGTGTAATTATGCTTAAATTGTTTATGTATTATGCTTGTATAACCTAGATTGATGCTGTTTAACATGATTAGAAGCCTTAAACTTCAAATTTTGAGTAATCTAGGGTTTGTGTTCTTGAGCAAATTTGGGGCTTTTTGATATAAACAGGTTATGGCCGATTTTTGTCATGAATTGTTGCTAAATTAAGTAGTGTAACATGTCTAGGTAGTTAAATGATCCCAACTTTGAGCCTAAACATGATTTTAAGAATTAAAGTGGACTTTTTCAAGTCTAAAATTCATGAACTTGATTTTTGAGAGATAATGCCATTTGAAACTTGTTTAATTGCTAGTAATGATTATTTTGACATGTTATCTGAGTTGAATGCTTATGAACTTGGCGAACATTTTCGTATATGCTTATTTGAAAAAGTGTAGATTTGATGAAAATATGAAAATGAGCTTAAGTTTGATATAAATTGATCATGTCATTGTAATTATTTTGATTGATGATTTTGCTGACACTAATGCATATTTGGATGCACAAAAATTTTGTTTGATGTGTTTTGCAGACTGAAAGGGGTGAATCTTCATCCCAAGCTCGCAATGCTCCTGCTGAAAATGCGGAACAACAGGAGGTGGATAACTACTACAAGCAAGATATACCTCATCCAGTCATGACCTTTTCTGATATGCACTTGGAAGAGTTGCACCCGAACCTGAGATTTGACAGACTTTGGATAGATTATCCAAAGTATCAAAGAGGGTTGCATACGCTTCATTCTAAAGTTGTTGAGGTACCTAGGGTCATAGAATGGGGACCCTTAGAAGCTGTAGAATTGGCCGGGCCAATTAGGGAATTACTTGTACAGAGGTATGGTAATTCTACTTTTAATGACTGGGTACGTTTATTCACCATGCGTAGACCTGTATATAAAGTATGGTGTGAAGAATTGTTGTGTAGTATAGAATTAAATGATCGGGTAGCTAGTTTAACCGACCGATCTTTTATTAGATTTTTGTTAGGAGGTTCGATGCGCCACATGTCTTTACTAGACATGGCTCAGGCTTTACGTATATATACGCCTGAGGAGTTAGCATCTGCCGATTGTAGAGGGTTGATACTAAATGGTAGAAAAATAGATGAAAATTTTGATACACACGGTGTATGGAGTCAAATGACAAGCCATCACCGATTCAAAGGGGGAAATTACTCTTATTTAGATATAGATAGAGCTGAATTAAGAGTGATTCATAGGTTTTTAGCTAATTCGATTACACAAAGAGGTAAGAACAAGGAAAAGGTAAATGAACAGGATTTGTTTTACCATATGTGTATTCGAGACCCACAAAGCGCTGTAAGTATACCTTATTGTGTGGGTTATTATTTATCAGCTATGGTTAGGGGGATGAGACCGCATAGCATAATAGGAGGTGGTATTTTTATTACTTTGATTGCTGAATATCTCGGTGTGGATATAAGTCGGGGGGATTATTAGTCGAAGAACCAGAACCCCGCGATACTATAGGTTTAAATGTATACCATGGTGCGAAAGTTTTGAAGAGGCGAAATAACTCCGCAGTACAATACCATGGTAGACATCCACAGGTTGAGAGAAACCAACAGCAAGGTAATGTAGGAGGGGGAAATGAGATGCAAGAAATGCAAAGGTTTATAGCTTCACAGGAGTACGAAAATGCTAGACAGAGAGCATTTGAAGATTGGCAAGTTCATCAAAACTAAATCATAGCTCATTGCCAACATATAGGTAGAAACTATATTCCTACACCAAAACCCATCTTCCCTCCCTGGTCTATAGAGATGCAACCACCGTATCCTACATATAACCCTGCCGAAGCATTCTATAGCACCTATGGTTATGCTTGGAACCCCTATTGGTACCAGTATCATCCCTAGTCTACTTAGTTTTATTTATTTTGTAATTTGTAATGTTGATATGTTTAATACTTATGTTAATATTGTAATAGTTTTTATAATTTTCTAATTTTTATTCTTAGATTTTAATAATTTTTGAATGTGGGGTAATATACCAAACTTCAAAAATATGTATATATGTTTGCAGTTTATCTTATGTACACAATAGGGTAAAACAACGCATTTTCAAAGACTGGCATTAAGTTCAGCAAAAGCAAATAATTTTGAAGACAAGATGCAAAATATATGTGAAATAACAACAAGACGGAATGAACAAATGATGTGCACCATTTATCATTCAGCAAACAAACGCCAATATATTTGGAAACTTTGGTAAAATTTAATCATTTTCACACAAATCACCCTCAATAATTTAAATTGTTACTGATTTCTTGCAAATGAGGGCATTGCAAGATCTTAAGTGTGGGAAGGGGTTAAATTCTTTCGGATTTTAAAATTTTTATCTTAAACACTGGGTTACCATTAAAAATACTAGTAAAGCAGTAGTTGTATTAGAATCTAGTGCTCTCTGATAATAAAGAACAGCCCTAGTCTTATATACTGACTACCCAATTCTAGTAAAAATTTACAAAATTTTCAATTAAATGAACTCAAAATCATGTTTATACATATTTATGAACGATAAAACTAGGTTTTAACACCGAAATTATTGTAACCTCGAAAAGGACATAAATTGAGAAACAAACCAAAATGTTAAAATTCATTTAAAATGGAATAGAGGACGATAAAAAGGAAAATAAAAGCCAAGTGTGGGAAAATTTACCAAGTTATCTTAAACATTTATCACATATTTTTGTATAAATAACTGAAAATACTTTTACTTTGGACTAAACTAAACTGTTTTACCCGATGAAAGAAAAGAAGAGATGGATCTACACGATGAATCAATTCCATCATTAAAATGAAGTAAAGTCTTCCGAAAAAGACAGCCGCTTCTTGATTTAGGTCATGAAGTTGTCGTCCAGACCAGCTGTAGGTTGACGAAAAATCAAGAAAAGTCATCACTAAAATCAGCAGGAAATCCACGGACCTCAGCATTAAACAGGGTCGCCAAGTGGTCAGATTTATCCTAACCATGAGAAGGATTTATCTCGTAAAATGGGGGGGCACCATGCAAATTAGCTGGATAAGACTAATAAATCAGATCCCCAGAAAGGATAATCTCCTTAAAAGATCAAAAATCAGCTTTTAAGCCTGATATTACTCAATCCTAGAGATTGACCTTAAAGATTGAGAATTACAAACTCATGGAATTCAATGATATCTAAACTCGAGCTTGAACGAGAAATTATTTTGATCAAAATTACAAACCGATTTGTTTTCTGAAAACCCTATTTTCAATGCATTCATTACCATTGAACGTAAAATCCTAGGAATTCTCCTGGAATTCATTAGGTCACCTGAACCAAATCGGGTGTCAACCGTAAGAACGGTGGTTGCATAGTGGTCAAAGACAGGACCTTGTGCCAGACCGAAAAATCATAAGGGTGAGCTTTACTATTGCTCCTACCAAGGATAGTAATTGCGTCCGACACGTTATAGACCATAATTAAAAGCATGTCAGGGGACATTGCCTTAACAGTTGCTTGTTCAACGCTTTCCTTTACAACCGGACGGTAGTTACCGAAAGGTAATATACGGGACAAGTAAACTGGACGTGTTGCTTTCCAAATACAAGGTTAGCAAGTGGGTGACACAAAACCATAAGTTTTGAGCTAAAATTTTCTAATCTGAAACCCACCAAACCCACAAAAATATTTTGCAAACACCGGTAAAGGGTTATTCCGGAAAACTTATCTAGGGTAAAAACTAGATTTAATTTTCAAAAGATCAAATGTTTTCATAAAGATCCAATTTCCTTAATGGATCTAAATTTTTATAGTCATGTGGGACTGTAAACCATATCGTTACTACCATTGTTTATACCACCGTATAGAAATCACTGATGTACAAAGTGTGAAGAATAAATAAGTGATTCTAGTATTTCAAGACGATATTGCTTGAGGACAAGCAACGCTCAAGTGTGGGAATATTTGATAATGCTAAAAACGAACATATATTTCATAGCATTATTCCTCAAGAAAGACAAGCTTTTTGTTGCAATTGTTCTATTTAAAAAGGATATTCGTTTAAATAATAAAAGGTGAAGACAAAAGACAGATTCGACGAATGGAAGACGCAAACGACCAAAAAGCTCAAAAGTACAAAATACAATCAAAGAGGTTCCAATTATTGATAAGAAACGTCTCGAAATTACAAGAGTACAAGATTCAAAACGCAAAGTACAAGATATTAAATTGTACGCAAGGACGTTCGAAAATCCGGAACCGGGACATGAGTCAACTCTCAACGCTCGACGCAACGGACTAAAAATTACAAGTCAACTATGCACATAAATATAATATAATATTTAAATAATTCTTATAATTATTTAATATATTATATTTATTTATAAAACCGTCGGTAAACAAAGAGCCAAACTCGTGTGAGCTGTAAAAGCAAATTCCGCGACTCGCGGAGTTTGAAGGCAAAAATGCCGCGAGTCGCGGAGCCCCAATTTCTGAAAATCCCTATAAAAGCAAACGAATTCTGATCGAAAAAATCACCAATATATCATCCATCTCTCTATCTATATCGTATATATTTATATTTATATTTTAATTTTAATTTTAATTTTAATCCTAATAATAAGGGTATGTTAGCGAATGTTGTAAGGGTGTAAGTCGAAATTCTGTCCGCGTAACGCTACGCTATTTTTAATCATTGTAAGTTATGTTCAACCTTTTTACATTAATGTCTCGTAGCTAAGTTATTATTATGCTTATTTAATCCGAAGTAATCATGATGTTAGGTTAATTACTAAAATTGGGTAATTGGGCTTTGTACCATAATTGGGGTTTGGATAAAAGAGCGACACTTGTGGAAATTAGACTATGGGTTATTAATGGGTTTTATATTAATTAAACAATACCTTGTTAATTTAATATACAAACTTATAATTCGACGTATTTATATATGACCACATACGCTTGACTGGGTACGGTGGGCAGGATATCTATAAATACCAATAATTATTCATTTTACCGGATACGGAACTGGATTAATAGTTAATAGACTTGTTGAAACAGGGGTGAATTACATTCAAGGGTAATTGGTGTAATTGTTAACAAAGTAGTAAAACCTTGGTTTACACGCAGTCGATAACCTGGTGTATTCATTAAACAAAGTATTAAAACCTTGTTACAATTCGAATCCCCAATTAGTTGGAATATTTGACTTCGGGAATAAGAATAATTTGACGAAGGCTTTCGCTCTTTATATTTATGACTGATGGACTATTATGGACAAATCCGTATGGACATATTAAATAATCCAGGACAAAGGACAATTAACCCATGGGCTTAAAATCAACACGTCAAACATCATGATTACGGAAGTTTAAATAAGCATAATTCTTTTATTTCATATTTAATTTCCTTTATTGTTATTGTATTTAATTGCACTTTTAATTATTGTACTTTTTAATTATCGCAAGTTTATTTTATCGCACTTTTATTATTCGCAATTTCATTATCGTTATTTACTTTACGCTTTAAATTAAGTCTTGTATTTATTATTTTACATTTGGTTTTAACTGCGACTAAAGTTTTAAAATCGACAAACCGGTCATTAAACGGTAAAAACCCCCCTTTATAATAATAATATTACTTATATATATATTTGTATTTTTATAAAAGTAAACTAATATAGCGTTAAGCTTTGTTTAAAAAGATTCCATGTGGAACGAACCGGACTTACTAAAAACTACACTACTGTACGATTAGGTACACTGCCTATAAGTGTTGTAGCAAGGTTTAAGTATATCCATTCTCTAAATAAATATATATCTTGTGTAAAATTGTATCGTATTTAATAGTATTTCCTGCTAAAATTTAATAGTATTTTATACCCCTTAGCTTTGACATCAGCTGTACAATGTGATGTTTTAACTTAAACGAGTGCCCTTGGATTTTTGGAAATCTAATCGGTCCTCCTCTACCTTAAATCGAGGGCTTGGTATTTTCAGCAAGAGTGATGCGTAATGCCATCGGGTTTCTGAATGCTCTTAGTGTTTCTTTCTTGTGTGCAGTATATATTATCAGTTGTCCTGGTCTGGATCAGGTATGGGTCATACACTAGGTATGCCTGTTTTATTTTATATATTGGAAAATTCTAAAGAAATCTTAGGTATCTTAAAGTAATCCTAAGGTAATCTAAGGTAATCCTATGGTAATCTAAAGGTAATCTAAGGTAATCTTAGTTCTAAAGTTTCTACTTATTACTAGGGTTGGTTATTCTAGAGATAAATTTTTTGTTCTTACTGTTGTTTCCTTGGTATTTCGATAATAGAGCATCGCATAAACTTATTCAATAAACCAAGTGGCCAGATCGATTACGGAGATGAAGGATCCTTTTGGTTCCATTATAATTGAAGACTGTTCCGAAAATCCAACAACCAAGTATGTGTATAGTTTTCTTTTTTAGAAACCATTAATATCTTGTTAAATTAAATCTAATTGAAGCATGGCCTAAATCTACTACCCCGGCAGCGGCGCCAAAAACTTACCATGTCCTAATGATATGGCCAAAACGGACTGTTTGTTTTGTGGCGCCGTCGTCAGGTCGTCGACCGTCTATTTTGGATATTAATAAGAGGGTATGGTTTTCAATTTATAATATGCATGGCCTAAATCTACTACTCCTTCCTATGGGTGAGGAAGGGAAGTATGAACTAGGGTCATTCTTTTAAGAAGAGAACAAAATCGAATCTTATCTATACAATTACCCTAATAACTAATTAGATAGAGGAGTAGTTTTGGGTTTTTCTAAAGGTCTAACGCAAACAAGTAAATAAAGGAAAGAAAATGCGATAAAATTTGTAATTTAGATAAGGTTATGAGAAGTGCGTGTTATGATTTCATCAGATACTTAGCTGAGATTATGAAATGCTGGCTCATGAATAGGTAGTGACTTTGTATATGCTATGATGTACCTAGACGTCCCTATCATGTTAGTGATATGTCACTGGGTAGTTAAGTTAAGTTTGGTGATTCTGAATAGACAGCAATACCCTCAATCCCAGACGTACATCAAACACGAGTACATGTAGGCATGGGAATCTAATCAATAAGAGCACTCGGAGAAGGCGGCATATTAACATTCCACAAGGTCTAAACTTTCTTATGCATAAAAAAGACAAAGTATTCCTAATTTGAGAGACGTGATGTGTTTGATACTTTTGTTAACAATTGGTTAATACAAAGTGTTAAGCCTTAAGAAGAGTTCAACCATAAAGAACACCATGGCCAAGTTATTAGGTAACTTCAATGAACACGTTCGTTTATCCTAATGATCCAATCCTTTACGGCTTTTAAACAAACAGTTCCTTAATTAACTAAGAATCCCTCAAGCGGGGTGCAATGCTTGAGACCGCGTTATGGTGTAGTATACTAGTCAACACTTAACTGTTTCCATGGACGTACGTAGCAGTGTTGCAGCTTAAAACAACCATTGTGCTCCGGCATGCACGTACTAAGTTTATATGCTTAGTAACTACACCAGCATGGTTCGAGAACGACAATGTACTCACAGTCTAATCAGAGGTTCCACTACAAAATAGATCTCAAACAGAATCCAAAGCTCAGGTTGACGTACTACAACCATTGTGCCTCAATCATGCTTGCGTTGTATCCGACATAGTTCTCTTACCAAGGGGTGACACAAATAGTGTACTCTGAATCGGGGTTCTCGACTTCATAATAACATAGCCTATAGTTACGTTCTATTAGTTAGAAAAGCGATTCAGTTTGAAACATAATCAGAAAGCATCTCAATACATAAACAATTCACAATATTATTTCAGGAACATAACTAATTACATCATAACATACACTAAAGATAACTACTTGCTAAACATGGTAATAATATCATAAATCATAACAATGAAAGACATTATATAATGATAAAGGATAGAAGTACCAGTAGATTAACGAGTTCCGAAAATACAAAAGTGACAACTTCAGATTCCAAACCACTCTTAATACAATCTTCGACGTTCACCTCCGGGTACTAAATTTCCAGCTCGGAGAAAAAAGCCTCAAAAGTATGACTAATTGTAGTGAGAGAGAGGGAAAATTGAAGTGTGAAGTGTGTGCTTGAAATGAGGAGCAAAAGCTACTTAAATAGGCCCAAATCAGCCCTGGCAGGCCATGGCCTAGTGTCTGGTGATATCGGTCAAAAAGTCACATTTTTACCCCCGATATTTAACCCTAAATTAATAAAGTTCCAAACGTTTTTGGAAAAATAATCGCTTTGTCGGTTAACTTTGTAGATTAAGTAATTACAAAGGAGATGCAAAAGAAATCAAGTAAATCGGAGCTAAAACGAAGATTCTGTAGCGAAAATGGTGAAAGACAAGTTACGACCCCGGAAACCAAGTTACGATCCCGAGAACAAACAAAACGATCCAAGCAAAACAGCAAGACCAAGGCACCAAACGGCCTGCCATACGGCTTGCCCAAATCACAAACGGCCTGCCATAGCACCGGCCTGTGAAAACGGTTTGCTTTGCAAACAGCCTCCAAAAACGGATTGCCAGCCGGCTTGCCAAACGGCCTGCCAGCCGGCCCCAGCCAGTTTTGTGCCTATTTAAAGGGCCATTCTCATTCATTTTTACACACACTTAACTTGTACTTAAATGTAGATTTTAAATATTTTAGTTAGTTTTTAGTAGTAGCTAGCTTAGCTTTTATTTTCCGGAGGATATCCCGGCGAGTCACTGCAATTTCGGGCAGATTTCTTCAGCTTTTTTAGGTGTTTATCCGAAACGCTTGTCTTATTAATTAAACATGTATTGTTATCATTTATGCTTAATAATGTGGTCCGATATTTCCATGTTAGGTTAATTAATCTGTATGTTGCCATGATAGAAATTTGGGTTAGCATAGTTATGTTAAATTAGTACGATTACTGTTGTTATACTAAATCTATGACCCCTATAGATTTGTATGCTAGCATCTTAAGGATTGACAAACCTAGGTTGAGATCAGGACTTATCCATGTATATGAACTTAGCTACTTCATAGGATTAAAACCCCGGTTATATTGTATCTGAAGATTCTTTGAACTCGGTATGGCTGGAGTTCTCGAGAGGCATCTAATGCGCTTTTAGGATACATAACTTAGGAATTGAGACATGAATGATCTAGTATGCCTATTGATTGTTCTAAAGAGACCTCTTAGGAGCTATTAAGATCTAGTTAGTGCATTAACCGAGTGACCCAAATCTATTGTATGTTCTTGTTTGATTGTTGCCCTAGGATTAAGTCATATCAACTATTTCGGTATCTATTAGGTTTCTATCTGCTTTACTTTCAGTATATCAACTGTATTGCTGTATAATATTTACTTTAGTATGATCTAATTATTATGATGAAATGGTTTAGTTTACATTAATGTTTTGTCAACTTGACCCGGCGGACTCCTTCCGTTTGTGATCAGTGTTCACTCAACACGACACATTGTTATTCAGCTACCTGAACTGATAAAGAAGGTTAGGATTAGAACACAACTTACTAATAAACCTAGTGCTTTACCAAGGATAACCTCCGAGGTATAGTTACCTTTCAATTATACAACCAATTGTCATATTTTTCACTACTCAACGAGAACTCCGAGAGTCTCGAGATAAGTAGGTCTGTGTAATTGGCTTATCCAACCAGATCTACACTACTCTAATCATAGCTTTAACATCCACATAATTACCTTTCCCTAGCCCAAACTGATATCTTGGTCAACATTTCCCTGATCTGCATACTCCAGTTATCCCTCCATCACATTTACTTTTTCGTAATTAAGATTATTAGCTTAAAACCAACTACTATCTTCTATCTAGGTAATTTAAGCAACGACAATTATCCACTTTATCTTCAATTCGTTAAACCATTCAAAAACACGACCCTAGGTTAACTTACACCATCTACCTTAGAAATTTAAAAGTAAATTTAGGCTCCGCTAAATATAAAAGAATAAACCAATGTCTCTCTTCTGATAACTAATCTTGACGTTTGCGACCTAACGACACCGCATACATAAAACGTCCGTTTTGGTCCTATCTTAAGGGGTGACATCACCTGGCAGGCCGTGGGCTATAGCCGTGGGGGCTGGTGAACCGTGTGACCTGGACGTGGACATGGAACTCTGGCAGGCCGTGGGGCTGGCTAGTAGGCTGTGGGGAAAGGCCGTGTGCCATGGTCGTGGCCTGGCTGGCAGCTCTGTTTCCTGGATCGTAATTCTGATTTACGATGTCGTAACTTGGTCTTCATCGTTTTCGCTCTAGATTCTTCGTTTTAAGTCCAATTTCTTCGATTCTTCTTGCATTGTCTTCCTAACCACTTAATCTACAAACTAAAGCGAATAAGCGCTTAATTTGGCAATATAGTTTATATCTTTATTGATTTAGGACTTAATATCGGGGGTAAAAACGTGACTTTTTGGCCGATATCAAGTTTCTCATACCAGTCTTCGATTAGTTCTCCCGCTTACCAAACATTCATCGAAACATTTAAAAGAGCCATGATGTTAAACTTGAAGTTGAAGTTTTGAGAGAAAATATTAATTTTTTTATTGTAATTTTGGTAGTGTGTGTTGTGTGAATATTTGAATATATATGTATGTATATATAATGGAAAAAACAATCTGCAACGTTTATATCTTCTACACATTTAACCGTTTGAATTATACTGAGCTTAACTTTCGAATATTAGTGTCCAGTAGAAATTTTTGAAATTCTACCGTGATGAAATATGTTGTGAAATGGTGAAATGGAGTACGAGTTCGAAGGGGCGGATCAACGATGAATATCAGCGCCGTTGAACGGCACCTCCAACAGCGGACTTATGATTGAACCGATACTAGTGGCCTTAAAGTGACTCAAAAACCAGACGTAGACGGGGTAACGTTAACATTATTATCTTGTAAATTTCTGAACATTATTTATCAAAGTAATTAGATAAACACATAATATAGTTAACTTGGAGGACTATAATTGTCGTAACTTTTTAACCGTCTTAACAGACGTATCAAATTCATTTCTTACTAACCACGTTTATAATCAATACCTTAAATGCTTTAACTTCCTTAACAAACTTATCAAATATATTTCTTATTAACCACATTTATAAACATCAATACCTTAACTAATCTGCTCATTAATACGTCAAAAGCATTTTTCAAAATAAATAGTTGTAATTGAAATAGTTGTAACTAATCTGCTCATTAATACATCAAAAGCATTTTACAAAATAAATAGTTGTAGTAATTGAAATAAATTGACGCATATGAGGGTAGAAAATGATGACATGTTGAGAGTAAAACTGTTTGACGTTTAGTTTGAGGAAAAAGAGTAATTAAAGTAGATTACATGGGTATATATTGAAGAAGTAGATTACTAGCGCCTATTTCATACGTAACTACCATAGCAACAACATTCGAAGTAGTATTATTTAATAAACAAAATTCCTATCTTAAATGAAGTTTCAACATAAACGTAGATTTCAATATAAATACTTCATTATATCATTATCATATTTAGATTAAGCTTCATGTTTATCTTACGCGATGACGCATGTTAACACCTATTTCCTTATGAGGTAAGGCTTAGTGTGTCAACAGGATACTAGAAGTAATCTAGTTTTAGGAGGGCGGAGTGTTGCCGATTGATTTTTACCCTTGGAAAATAATACCTGCTGACCCGGTTCACAAGTGTAGAAACTTGTGGGGTGGCTTAATCAATCTGTCGTCCGTAGAGCGTAGAAGTGCTAGCCGGATGACTTCTAGTGAGAGAAAGTAGAGAGAGAAAGAGAAGTGAAGTCTCAGCTCTCAAAGTTATCAGAATATCTGAACTCCGTAAAATGACGACCCAAGGGGTCTATTTATAGTGTCAGATCCACCAGATTGCTTGGGGACACGTGTCAGATGATGATACGTTCTGTTACTTGTGATACGAAATTTACGCTGAAGGCGGCGTTTTCCGGCCAGGGCTTACGCGCTAGGCGGCCTTCAGGGCTTACGCATGACGGAGCAGCCTGTACAGCGGAGAACGCTGAACGGAAAACTTCACAGAACTGTTGTTTCCAGCCTTCCTGATGCTACTTTTATGCAACCATTATGCCTTTTATGTGTGTATACGATAGGATACACCATTAAGTCCCCCCAGTTTAATGACTTAAGCATTTGAAGAATGATTAAGTCGTTAAACTTTTGAAAACGCATGCCAAACCAGCCTGTTCATTTCCCACTTGCATCGGAGAAAACATTTTAGGCATTAAATGCAGACGAATTTTACTGACGCTGTTATGATTAATTTTTTACGGCTGAGATCATCCACGCGCCTCCAGCTGTAAAAAGTGTTATTTCGTACCCTACGTTCAAACTCACCCCTACACGTGTCTTAATCGTGGCCAAAAAAATTGCATCGATGAAATCCTATAAAAACCTTCATAACCCTGTTACCATCACTTTTTTACTTTTGCCAAGATCTAAAAAGCATATTTCTCCCCCAAATCTTCATCGCCTTCTTCAATCTTCAACTTTTTAAGGTTTACTGTCTTTCAAGGTCAGTACACTTCATCTTACTGCTATTTTCTGCTTATTGATATCTTTTACTGTATTATCATGGCTTCTACACGGAGTACTGGCCAAGAGCACGCTAAGCCTTCTTCGTCAAATACCGCTGACATTCCAGAAGTTAGCACGATGGCTTCATCATTGACAAGTGAATATTTAGATGGCTTAAAGATTGCCTTCCGCCATCTCAATCAATATAACCCTGTTCTTCCTACCAACAAACAAACTGCTGACAACCCTCCTGAGGAAAAAATTACTTTATACGCTTTACAAATTACCTACGGCAACCTCTGTGTTCCCCTTACTAACTTTCTTCTTCGCCTTCTTAGATATTATAGGGCCTGTCTTAGTCAGATGCATCCCCACGGCCTTCAAAAAATCATCCTTTTTGAAATGTACTGCAATGCTATTAATATAAAGCCTCGCATTAAAGTTTTTATCTCTTTGTTTAGAATTCGCACAATTAGTGACTGCTGGCCTACTATTGATAGTAAGAAAAATACTCATTTTGTTGGTACGAATAGAGTTTCAAATTTGAAGGACTGAAAAAGTCCATTTTTCTTTGTTGATGAAACTGTTATTCCGGAGGAATATTCCGTTGTCCGGGAATGGGGTGCTATTGATGCTGGCATAGGAAAGGGTGTTAAGATTTCTCCCGCAGAGCAGCGGATAGTAAATAGCTTGAAAGAGCTCCGCCTTCCGCCCAGATCATACGAAAGGTATGAGGGAATTCTTGTGCTGTGCAAAGTGAGTCAAGAATGGCCAAGCAATTCTGTGCCAGTACTTCGTGAGAAAAACCAGGGTAGGATGTGATATGATCATCCTATTATATATATATATATATATATATATATATATATATATATATATATATATATATATATATATATATATATATATATATATATATATATATAGATTTGTGTCTATTGTTTGTCATGTTTACTTATATTGCTGTTCATGTGTTATTTTTGCAGCCAACGCCGTGATGCAGGTTCGTTCTGCTCTTTCATCCGTTGATCTTGATGATGATGTAGAGTTCACTGCTCGTGACAAAACTGCTGAAGAGCTAGAGGCGGAGAGAGTTGCGGCTGAAGCTAAAGCTGCTGCTGATGCTGCTGCTGCTGAAAAGGGAGAAGAAATTGTTGTGAGCAGCACAGACAGTGAATCCGGGTCTGAACATACAGACACTGAGCGGACAGCGGATGATACCACCACTGCCGATCAACAAACATCAGGGTCAGTTGACATTACGGGTGAAACTAACCCCACTCCTCCTCCAACCCAAAAGACAAGAAAGAAGAGCATAGGCTCTAAAAGGGCGAAGAGTACAGAGGAGGGCAAAAAGCAGAAACACAGGAGAAGTATGTCCATTCTCTGCTTTCTTGAAAATGCACATGTTTTTGCTTACAACCGTTATATTTGTTCATAATGCTAATTTGTTCTTGTTAGTGATTTTAGCAGAATCGGATGATAGCCAAGGGAAGGCTACGGAGGGCGGTGAACTGGTGCCGGAGGAAAATCTTGAAAGTGAAGGAGAGAAGGGCCTGAAAACTCCTGATCCAAACTTTACTCCATTCGAGGAATCTGAATTTCATGAAGATAGGCCAGAAGGCAACTCTTCTTATCGTTCTCCTCCTCCTAATATCACTAACCCAGCTATCACATCCTCCAATGTTCAAGAGCCAACTCTTCCTGCTCATGTGAGGGCATTGCAGGCCATCATTGCAAACCCTGCTACCAAGGATAAAGAATTTGTAACTCTTCTTCAGGTATGAATGATAAGACTTTCTGCATGTATATGTTTGTAATTTATTGATGTGAGTTGCCTGAAATTACTCATAATTTTTTTTTTTTTTTTTTTTTTTTGTACAGGGTTGTGTTATCCCTGAGCTGAAACCCCAATTCACTGCTCTCCGCTCTGATCAACTCAGGGAATCAACTATGGCAGCTCATGTACTGCTAACCAATCATCTGGACTCTGTGCTGCAACTGCAGAAGCATCAAGAGTCTATTCTTGCTATAGCCCATAAAGACATAACTGAAGGTGCAAATGCTCGTAAAAGAGCTGCTGATGCTGAGCGTGCCTTAAGTGATGCGCAGAAAATAATAAAGGCTAGAGAAGTTGAGCTAAAAAGTGCTCAAGATGTCGCTGTTGTTCTGCAAGGGGAAAGGGATGCTGAGAAGAAAAAACTTGAAGAGGAGCAGGTGAAAGTGGGTGAGCTGGAGAAGCAGCTGAATGCAGAGAGGGAAAAGTCTGCTGAGCTTCTCCGGAGAGCAGAGAAAGGCGAAGGTAATTTTGCTGAGCTTAAGAAGGGTATACCAGGTCTGATAGCTAAGGTGCTTGGATCCAGTCTTGTGGTGAATCCCTACAACGATTATGTTGATGCTGTCCGCACCCATGCTATTGCTGATGTGACCAGCAAGCTGTTTAAACGCCTTGCTCCCAACCAAACCCCTTCTGCTGCTATTATCAAACTTATGCCCCCTGGTACTCAGGAAAAGGTTGATGAGACTAAAGACAAATTGATAAATTTGAAGATAAACGTTTATGATGAAGCATGCAGCAAAGAAGATTCATCTGCTCAAGATGTGCTTAGCGTGAAATTTGATTGATTTTTGTAAAAATGTCAAACAATGTTTTGTAATAAATTTCCTTCTGACCATGACATTATATACATACTAACTTTATTGTGATGACTATGTGTGTTTACATGCTTGTTGCAAATATTTTGATGCTTAATGCTTTAAAACCAATCGATTATGCACCCGAGCATAAAATTTCTATACACAATTGTGCATTGTATAATTGAGAAAATCATTTTGAAAAGTGTATAAGGTAATTCATATGTAGACGCGTTGTAGTATTAAGTTTTGCTAAATTGATATGATGTCTGAATTCTGTTACACGCTTTCCGTCATAAAATTAATGAGGAAGAATTATGAAGTGTTTTTAGAAGAATGATTACAAATCAATAGACTCTCCGTCTTACGCCTTCTGTCATAAAGTATATGAGGAAGAATTTCTAAATATTTTTGCCTTTATTTAAAATATAGAACTTCGTTCTGTGAAGTAAGTTTTTTATAATGTTTGTCATGACAAGTATCTGAGTTTTGTATCATGCCTCGGTGCGTTCTAGTAAAACTTAAACGTTTTTTAGCCGATCCCTTGTGCCTTTACTGGCCGGCACAAAAGCTTCCGCCATCGGAGGTATTTTAAAAATACACTCTTTCTGTGGGCAGGTTATAAATGTAATGTTTTACATTTGTCACGGGCAGCACTTTGTTTAAGAAAAATATAAAATTTATTGTTCGGTACTGTGCAGTACATAAACGATTGATGACGAATTTAGGTGGATCAAGCCTAATTAGTACGCCATGAATGTTTAATGTATGCAATTGCTATCATAGGCACTGTAAAATAACCACAATGGTTCACAGTAAATTGCTAAACGTTGTTCTTCATCTAATGCGAAAATATGTTCTTCAAATGCCAAATATGTGTATTTTGGCATGAATACAATGATTGTAAAAGATAATGTCTTCATAAAAATGCTAAAACACTGCTCTGATAATAAACTTTTGCTCTTGATAACATACTGAGATTTGCTTCTTCATACGCCGAGCGCCCAGTGCTATCCGGCCTACATACTTGATTATGGAATGAAAAACTCCTGAACTTCATCATCACTAAACAACCGATCATGCTTTCTCCAGTTTACGTTGCTTTCTGGTAAATTCACAAATGTGGATCTCTCCCTAGCCGGTGCCACATACTGTGAATGTATGGCGGCTACTCCGTTAGGAGTTGGGAACCTGATCTCTGCATGAGCTGTTGATGTTATCGCTCCGAATTTAGCAAACGCTGCCCTTCCAAAAAGGACATTAAATCGAGAATTTCCATCTATGATTGTGAAATCAATTATTTCTGTTCTCAACAATGGGAATGTGCCCATAACAACTTCCAAATGAATCTGCCCCCGTGGCATTTATCGGTGCTCCCGTTAATCCAGAAAATTTTAACCTCGTTTGCCTAGCTCTGCTCTGCACATGCCTTGGAAAAGTCTTCAAGCAATGCCAGTAAATGATGTCAGCTTCACTTCCCGTATCGGTGTAGATACAGTTGACAAACTTATTTGCTATCTCTGCTGAAATGATCACTGGTTGGACGGACAACGCCCAATTCTGAATTGGCTGAAAGATAATTGGAGCATATCTCCAGCTGTCCAAATTGCTGTTTGATGATTCACCTTCTTCATAATGACTGTCGTTGATCCAAACCATCCTGATTAGAACTTCTGGAGTTGTCTCGCGCTCTGTGATCCGGTCTCCGTACTGCGGTTGGTTCCGATTATCTCTTCCACCATGCTGCTCTCTTCTGTTCTCTCCACGGCGTCCTCTGTTACCATCATTCCTTTGCCACGCAAATTTCCTGCGAGGATCATTCCTCCTGTACTGTTTGCCAGGCAACAAATGATTCAGTTCTCCTGCCTTGATTTTCGCTATTATTTCTCTCATCAAAGATTTGCAATTGTCCGTATCATGACCCCAAGCCTCATGGAAATCGCACCACAACTCACTCTTTGGACCCTCCCTTTCTTCTATGGGTGCTGGAGCATTGAAAGTGTTCCGAATTGGTTCAGTGAAGAGGATCTCTTTTAGAGTTTTGGTAAGTGCCATTATTAACGGGTGTCTTTCTATTGGCCTTCTGTTGTGGTGGAAATCATTAGGGTGATTGTTTCCTCTCCATCCTCCATTTGAATTGTCATTCCTTCTCTGATTTCTGTCAAAATACCGTCCTCCGTTGTGCGGCTTGCTACTGCTGCCAATATCAAATTTATTCAACCCACGCTCACCAGCTCGAACATGCCTCTGTGCAACCTCCAACTCCTGATGCAATGTTTTTGGCAAGTCATACCGTAATGCATGAACAAGTGCACTAAACCGCCGCTGGTCCAGACAGAAAATGAAACCAGATACAAGCTGTGATTCTGGACAATCAGGGATCTTCTGTGCTTCAAGTGTATAACGCTTCATAAAATTGCTCAAAGATTCGTTATGATGCATTGTGATCTCGTGTGCATCAAGATGTGTCAGAGTACAGCTCCGGAGATTTTGGTATTGCATCACAAATTTTGCTCTCAAATCAAGAAAAATTGTAATACTCCTTGGCGGCAAACTACCAAACCATTCGCTTGCCATTTTCTGCAGTACCATAGGAAACATATGGCACGCAGTTTCATCCTCCCAATGCTGCAACCTCATAACACCTTGAAACATAGTCAGAAAATCTTCCGGATCCGTTGTGCCATCATAAACTCCAATTGTTGGTATAGCAAGATTTCTGGGCAATGGATAATTAGCAATTCGATCAATGAAACACTGTGTAGATTCTGCCATGGCTGGTGGCTTGGTGGCTTGCTCGCCAGTAATGAGGGCAAAGAAATTGTCCACGGCCACAGCACGGACGGCGGGCTGCGCTAAGCGTTGCTTATATTTTGCCGGAGCTGTCTGCTTAAGAATGTCATTTAATAGCAACACTGCCTGCTTCTCTGACATGAACTCATCTTTGTCAATTTCATCATCAGAGTCATTATTATCATGGCTCAGGTCGTTATCATCCCCAGAATCATCAATAAGACTGCCCAGCTTGTCAAGTAACCCGGATAACTTGTATTTTGATATAGATTGCCTTTTCATTATTTTCTTATCTTTGCCATCCGCCATCCGCCGAAAAGGTATAAATGATGGACATCGTCGTGGTTGCATTAATGGTCGTCGCTCTGGATTAGTAATAAAATTTAGAAGTCTTTCTACACTTTTGGTTGTTGTTTCTTCGATTACTAGCCTTTTCTCTGAATTAGTTGCCAAATGTTTAAGCCTTTCTGCAGTTTCAGCAACTGTTTCTTCAATCGTACCATCTAGTGGCTGAACGGGTACATCTTCAACAGTTATCATGTCGTCAGTTGTTGGATTGTTGACTGCTTCAAGTACAAATGGAGCTTCAGTTGTTTTTGTTCCTTTTCCGTTTCGTGTGTTCTTTGCATTAGTGGATGGCGCCATTGTTAACACCTATTTCCTTATGAGGTAAGGCTTAGTGTGTCAACAAGATACTAGAAGTAATCTAGCTTTAGGAGGGCGGAGTGTTGCCGATTGATTTTTACCCTTGGGAAATAATTCCTGCAGACCCGGTTCACAAGTGTAGAAACTTGTGGGGTGGCTTAATCAATCTGTCATCCGTAGAGCGTAGAAGTGCTAGCTGGATGACTTCTAGTGAGATAAAGTAGAGAGAGAAAGAGAAGTGAAGTCTCAGCTCTCAAAGTTATCAGAATATCTGAACTCCATAAAACGACGACCCAAGGGGTCTATTTATAGTGTCAGATCCACCAGATTGCTTGGGGACACGTGTCAGATGATGATACGTTCTGTTACTTGTGATACGAAATTTACGCTGAAGGTGGCGTTCTCCGGCCAGGGCTTACGCGCTAGGCGGCCTTCAGGGCTTACGCATGACAGAGCAGCCTGTACAGCGGAGAACGCTGAACGGAAAACTTCACAGAACTGTTGTTTCCAGCCTTCCTGATGCTACTTTTATGCAACCATTATGCCTTTTATGTGTGTATACGATAGGATACACCATTAACGCAAAAGTTTCCAATATATCCTTTATCATGCGCTTCTCCGTATTGCTCTTTAAAACTATATCCTCAACATATGCTTCCATAATTCTTCCTATTTGATCCCTGGATGTGGTATCAATGACTCGCTAATATGTTGCCCGAGTATTTATAAGTCCGAAAGGCATTTTTTATTACAAAAAGATCGTCCGTTGTATGAAAAGTTGTCTTGTCCTCATCTCTGGCCGCCATAAGAATTTGATGATATCCCTTATATGCATCCAAAAAGCATTATATTTGACTCCAGCTAGAGATTCAACTTTCCAATCGATTTCTGGTAAAGGATAGCTATCCTTTGTTCATGCCTTGGTGATATCCGTAAAATATATGCACATTCTCCAAGAATTATCTGGATTTTTTTACCATCATTGGGATTGCTACCTAATATCGTCTAAAAACCTAAGTTTTTACCCCCGATATTAACCCTTAAATAATAAATTAATTAACTTTACCGAAGAATCACGCGTTTATATGCTTTATTTGGCAGATTAAGTGGTTCAAAGGCGATGCAAGAATAATTGAAGAAAATGGGCTTAAAACAAAGTATCTAAAGCGAAAACAGTGAAAAATAACTTGCAACCTCAGAAATCAAGTTATGACCCATGCACAAAACAAAATCAATCCAAGACCATCTAAACGGGTGCATGAAATGGGTGACTGAAAACCAAACGACTTCATAAAATGGCTTTCACTGAAAGGATGCATGAAACAACTGGTGCACAAATGAATGACTGGTACAAACGAATGGTTCAAGCGGTTGAATAAAACGGTTGATCCCATTCTGAACGGCTTCATAAAATGGGTTGCCAAACCCAGATTTCACTATTTAGAGCCCACTTGCACCTCATTTCCAAAACATCTTTTACACATCAATCCTCACTCAATACTAGATTTAGAATTTAATTTTAGTAGTATTGTAATTTATTTGGAGGATATCTCTGAGATCCTGTGATCGAGGGGGAATTTCTGATATACCTCGAAAAATCGGTTTTGTTTGTCATGGAATGATGTTGACAAAGCGAGTCCCGAAAGGTGTAAGATGATTTTTTTTATAAGTGCAGGGCCTAAATCTACTTTTTCTTTTATTAAGTTATAAAGAGTAACTATGACATAGGGTCGTGTTTTTATTATGTATGCACATTTTGTTTCAAGTGATAGTTGTCTTTGGTTAACTTAATTAGATACAAAGATACAAGTTTTGTGTTTTAAATTTGGAAAAGTAAAGGGTGAGGAATATCCGAAGAATATAGCTCAATGAGATGTTAACTATGATATACGATTAAGCTAGGGAAATGTAATTATGATATGAAAGCACTAACTTGGGTAGTCTTAACGTCTATTAAATGAGTCAATCATACAAGCCTATCGGTCTTTGGGTCTAGAGTTGTCTAGAGACAAATACAGATATGTCACTAGGATTGTATTACTGAAGTGTAACTAAAGCTTGGAGGTTATCTTAAGTGTAATCACTAGGTTGGGTCAACAGTTATATTCTAATCCTAACCCTCATTGTCGATCTTTTGATCGAATAACGATATGTCGTGTTGAGTAAACATGATCACAAACACGAGGAACTTGTCGGGTTAAGTTGATATAACCTAGGGGTAACTATTCTATCATCTTTCTAAGAGAGTACAAACAATCCTAAATTATTATACAGGCATTATAGTGTTATGCTAATAGTGAAACAGAAAAAAAACTCATAGAGTGGATGCAATGATAGTAGAAACGTTCCTATAGCAACAATCAGACAAGAACATGCAATAGAAATGAGTATTACGCTTAAATGCAGTTAGGTAAGTTGTAAAAGGTCCTAAGAGGTATCCCGGGAACAATTACCAATTGTAATAGGTCTTTTCGGTCTCAATTCCTAGGTTCTGTGTCTCAAAAGCGCAAAGATTGCCTTTCGGCAACACCGACCTTACTAAGTTCATAGATGCTTCAAGTATAGTATAATCGAGGGTCTTGGGTCGTATGAAGTAGCTAAATTCATATAGTTATACAAGTCTTGACTATGACCTAGGTTGGACAATCCTTAAGATCTAGATTGTTGGTCCCTAATCTAGCTTGGCTAATCGATTTTATAAATGTTTGTGGGTTTTTGGTTTGTTAAGAAGATAAGATTGAGAGAAAGATGAAAGAAAAATGTTTGAAATTATATTAGAATGGTAAATATTTCAACTAACATAACTAGTTTACAAGGAGTGGGGATGGTGCTTTTATAGTGCAACCTCCCACAAGTTACATTAAGGTAAATTACTTTCACGACAGTTAAAACTAGCCTATTACAACAAACAAACACAATAATAAATACATTAATCGTACGCCATCTAAAGTGATTAAAATCACACACTGTCTATTACATTAATAAGGAGTAAAACCTCAGGCCAAATCAAATATACAATATTCATTGTCAACAATCTCCCCCTTGGCGTAATTTTTCAATAAAATATTGATTGTCAACAATTTCTCTCATGGCGTGAGTTTCAAAGAAAAATCATTAATGATTATCAATAATCTTCCCCTTTCAGAGCATTTTCGATTGTCAGCAATCTTCCCCTTTTCTTTCATTTTGGCGTGTGTCTTCAAAAATCATTAACTCCTTTACCGTGGGTCTTCAAAAGATATAATACTCCCATGATCTTTTTCTTGCAATTTCTTGTGTATCCTTCTACTGGGCTTCGATTTCTGTTTGGTTCGTAGGCTTTGGAGTTATGAAGTGTTTGATGCTATTAATCTTTAACATAAACTTGGCACATAATTTGAAATGATATGAGAGTGTTATTGTTGAGTTGATTTGATTAATCATCTTCTTTAGTTCAGACGAGGAGGTCTTGAATTTGACTGTCGACCATCTTCATGAATTGCTGAGAAGATCTTGAAATGATCTTCCGTCTTTTGTCAAAAATCTCCCCCTTCGATACCAGTTGTTATGATAAAACATTGTTGGTTCCCTTCGATTTGAGTCTTCTTTCTCATGATACTGACAAGTTTGTTGTTGACTCATGTGTCATTCTCCCCGCATGATGAATATGGTGTACCGTGTTCATCATGTGTAGCACGAATATGGCATACCGTGTTCATCGCAAAAGAGCAAAGAGAATATATGTTTATCTTCAAATAGAGAATGTGAACTTTCTGAGAATAACCAAATAGATTAAAGAAAAAATTTGATGCTTAAGGAAAACAGGATCTTCAGAAAACGTTTTTACACTAGACAAGTTTTTCTGAAACTAAAACATTTTCCGGATATGGAGACCTCACCGGTATCGGTAGGTCCATGTTCAACCTAGCTGGATGTTGTGGATGAGTGATTCCCGAAGTTCCATTCAGTGTTAGTAAGCTATCCACCTCCATGATTAAAGTATCATGGGACTTTTGTGCGACTATGCAGCTCTTGGTTATACCTAGACTTCCAACTGTGCCTAACACCACTTTGGTGTCGATCAAAATCTATGTAATGTAGGAAGATTTTACACCGCATCATAAAGTCATTGATATGTCATGAGGTGACACATAATTTCAGTTGTTGCACTCTCTAACGAGTATGTGTAGTTAAGCTTAAATGCTGACTGATCATTAAGGTGACCATCCTTCCAGAGGTATGATAAATCTACCAAGTAGTCTCATGTTGCCACTCCATTTGATAAGAGATATCTCCCTCATCATGATACGTCTGACGTATGGGCCCCATTGATGTTGAGGCTCAACCACATTCTTTTGATGTGATTTATTAAGAGGATTTCTGGCCAATATGCAGGGTTTCTTATCAAGGTTTTTTGATACCCCTTCGATCATTCTAGACTACAACTTTTCCCTTTTAGTTAGATAATTGTGTCTTAGTAGAAAACTTTACTTTCTTTTGAGGTGGCTTTACACCTTTATCAATTGATTATTTGTTATGGTGAATTTATTCAACAGTTAATAACAATCAAAAGATAATTAAAGGTTAGATTTCACATTAATCATATGAGAATTACTCTATCTTGAAGTAATAACATTTTCTCTTCCTTGAAAGAAAGTCGATTCCTTCGTTTTCATAAAATCTTGTTTGAATTATAATGTAATCCCTTCACCTGTGAGAAAAACACTGAAACAGGTTTTGTACTGTTATGTGTACAAAAGCCATTATGGTGTTTAACACCACTTTGAAACACTGGTTCTACACTGAAGTATATAAAAATCATTGTTGTTATGAAAGATAATTTTAGTTTTTAAATGACACAAGTAAACCAAAGTATTCAAAAACCGTTGTGGTTATGAATATAATTTTGGTTTTTAAATGACACAAGTGAACAAAAGTATTCAAAAAGCATCATTGTTATGAAAAATTCTTGGTTTTGAGATTATCATAGTTAAACCAAAGTATTCACATAACATAATTTCCTTTTAAGGAAACATTTTTGAACGAGTTTTGAACAGAAGTATACAGAAGTCAGCAAATTTTGCAAATCTTTTTTCTTCTTTTACCCCCTTTAAAATATGATTTACTTGGTGAAAAATTATATTAATATTTAGGTGTTTGATATCGTTCAAAAAGTCACATTTTTATCCCCAATATTAAGCCCTAGAACAATAAAGATTTAAACTTTGTCGGCAAAATTATCGCTTTTTCGGTTGATTTTGTAGATTAAGTAATTACGAAGGCAATGCAAAAAAAATCAAGTAAAACGGAGCTAAAACAAATATTCTAGAGCGAAAACGGTGAAAGACAATAAATCAAGTTACGATCCAGCAAACTAACAAGCCAAACGGCCTGCTAAATGGCTTGCCAGTATGGCAAACGTCCTGCCAAACGGTCAGAGCAAACAGGCACCTTAAACGGGCAAACCTGGCAAACGGGCCCTGCAAACGGCTTGCCAAACGGCCTGCCAGCCGTTTGCGGACAAAAATAAAGTCTATTTAAAGGGCTTTCTCCATCCATTTCAACACACACTCAATTTGTAATTCATTTCATATTTTCAAGCTTTTAGTTAGTTTTTAGTAGTAGTTAGCTTAGCTTTTATTTTCCGGAGGATATCCCAGCGAGTCCCTGCGATCTCGGGCAGATTTCTTCGGCCTTTTCAGGTTTTTATCCGAAATGCTTGTCTTTTGTATTAAACATTTGTTCTTATTTTTTATGTTCAATAATGCATTCCGATATTACCATGATAGCTTAATTAATCTGTATGTTGCGATGATAGAAGTTTGGGTTAGCGTATTAGTACGATTACTGTTATAATATTGAACTATGAAGTCTGATAGATTTGTATGCTAGCATCTTAAGGATTGACCAACCTAGGTTGTGATCAGGACTTGTCCACCTATGTGAAATTAGCTACTTCATAGGATTAAGACCCATGGTTATACTGTATCTGAAGATTCTATGAACTCGGTATGGCAGGAGTTCCTGAGAGGCATTTCATGCGCTTTTAGGACACGGAACGTAGGAATTGAGACATGAATGACCTAGTATGCATATTGACTGTTCCGAAAAGACTTCTTAGGAGCTGTTAAGATCTAGCTAGTGCCTTCACTGTGTGACCCAAGCGTATTGCATGTTCTTGTTTGATTGTTGCCTTAGGACTTTGTCATATCAACTGTTTAGGTATTCATTAGGTTTCTATCTGCTTTACTATCAGTATATCAACTATAATGCTATATAATGTTTGAATTGATATGATCTCATTAGTATGATGGAATGGTTGTTAGTTTTCATTTAAGGTTTTGCCAACTTAAGCCGACGAATTCCTTCCGTTTGTGATCAGTGTTCAATTAACACAGCACGTTGTTATTCAGTTAAATAAACTGATAACGAGGGTTAGGATTAGAGCTTAACTCACTAATAAACCTAGTATTTTATTGAGGATAACCTTCGAGGTATAGCTACCTTTCAATTATACGACCAAGTGACATACTTCTCACTGCTTAAAGAGAACTTCGAGAGTTCAGAGACAAGTAGGTCTGTGTAATTGGCTCATCCAACCAGATCTACATCATTCCAAGCATAGTCTTAACATAAGCATAATTACCTTTCCCTAACCCAACACTGATATCTTGGTCAACATTTCTCTGATCTGCATACTCCGGATATCCTTCCACTTATTTACTTTTCTGCACTTAGGACTTTTAGCTAAAACCAACTACTATCTTTTATCTAGGTAATTTAATTAAAAAAAATTATCCACTTGATCTTCAATTCGTTAATCCATAAAAAACACGACACTCGGTTAACTTACACCTTCTACACCTTAGAAACTAAAAGTAAATTTAGGCCCCACACAATATAAATAAACAAAAACCACTGTGTGCTATTTTGTTCAACTGAACCGGACGGCCTGCGGCCCAACGACACCGCACGGATAAAACTTTCCGTTAGTGGCATATCAGTAGATTTTCTTGGCTCCATTGCCTGGCCACCTCGATACAAATAATCGGTAAGAAATCCCATCAGTTAAGATATCCGATTTGGTTAGCGACCGAATTTCAAGAATAATTATTTTTATTAAATTATCGATCCTTTTAGTAAATCAATCTTTTCTAAAAGTTACCTTTTAAGTATTTTGAAACAGAAAATCTAAAAAATGGAACAACAAGATACCCTTGCTTCTATGCATAAGTCATGCTTAGAGGAAAAAGGAGGACCAATCACCTTAGGAACTGAAGGAATTCCTGAAATAAGTTCACACATGATTAAACTAGTCAGTATGATCTGTAAATTTCAAGGATTACCGACTGATGATCCGAACTTTCATTTAAACAAATTTATCAGTCAGGTAGACTCTTTTAAGAAGGAAGAAAACGAGAAAAACATTTTGAAACTTCATCTTTTTCAATATTCACTTTCTGCACACGCTTTAGCATGGTTTGACGAACTTAACACGAATTCACTCCATTCATGGGAGGACTTAGCCACTAAATTTCTGAACAAATTTTATCCACCCTCCCTGCAAACTTGTTTAAGAAATGACATCACAAACTTTTCTCAAAAAGAAAACGAGTCATTGTGTCTAGCATGGAATAGAATAAAGATGATGCTTAAAAGATGTCCGGATCATTTGCTAAGTCGGGCAGACATAATCTGTACGCTTTACAATGGTTTGACCAAGGATGATAAGTCTCTCTTAGACATGGCCTCGAGAGGCAATTTTATTTCCCGAACAGCAGAAGAAGCATGAAATCTCTTGGACACAATAGCTGCACAACAGGAAGATTGGAGCAATGAAGCTGCTGAGAAGGATGACGTCTTCGCTTATACGGTAAAAATGCTGGAAACCAGGTTACAAGATCTCACCTTCACTCTTCAAAGTTTACTAATTCCTAGAAACTTCGATGCTACTAGAACCAATATGAGGTATCCTTACCCTAGATGGGCACACAAACAGCAAAATAGTTCGGATCATAATATAATCTTCCTGTTGCACAAACCTACTCTCCACTCTAAGGAAATTTTAGTTGAATTTATGAAAAAGCAATACACGATAAACCTTCAAGTCATAGAATGTCAGAATAAGTTTGACACTTTGATAAAGACTTTTGAAGAATTAATCACTAATTTACAGCTTAAGCTTAAACGTTTAACCACTAAAGTTGAAATAGAGTGCAGTGAGTTTGATGCCCTAGTAATCACTAGAGGAGGGAAGGAAACAACTGTCAATATACCCATACAAGATTTTTACGATAAGGAACCTATGCCAATTGACCCAGTTGTCAATCCACCGGAACCTATCTTGTAGTGACCCGAACTTTTCCATGTTTTTATATATTAAATGAAATTGATATTTACATGATTAAATGTTTCTAACATGTTAAGCAATCAAACTTGTTAAGACTTGATTAATTGAAATAGGTTTCATATAGACAATTAACCACCCAAGTTGACCGGCAATTCACGAACGTTAAAACTTGTAAAAACTATATGATGACATATATATGGATATATATATATAGTTAACATGATATTATGATAAGTAAACATATCATTAAGTATATTAACAATGAACTACATATGTAAAAACAAGACTACTAACTTAATGATTTTGAAACGAGACATATATGTAACGATTATCGTTGTAACGACATTTAATGTATATATATCATATTAAGATATATTAATACATCATGATATCATGATAATGTAATAATTTAACATCTCATTTGATTTAATAAACAATGGGTTAACAACATTTAACAAGATCGTTAACCTAAAGGTTTCAAAACAACACTTACATGTAACGACTAACGATGACTTAACGACTCAGTTAAAATGTATATACATGTAGTGTTTTAATATGTAATCATACACTTTTGAAAGACTTCAAGACATTTATGAAAATACTTCTACTTAACAAAAATGCTTACAATTACATCCTCGTTCAGTTTCATCAACAATTCTACTCGTATGCACCCGTATTCGTACTCGTACAATACACAGCTTTTAGATGTATGTACTATTGGTATATACACTCCAATGATCAGCTCTTATCAGCCCATGTGAGTCACCTAACACATGTGGGAACCATTATTTGGCAACTAGCATGAAATATCTCATAAAATTACAAAAATATGAGTAATCATTCATGACTTATTTACATGTAAACAAAATTACACATCCTTTATATCTAATCCATATACCAACGACCAAAAACACCTACAAACACTTTCATTCTTCAATTTTATTCATCTAATTAATCTCTCTCAAGTTCTATCTTCAAGTTCTAAGTGTTCTTCATAAATTCTACAAATTCTAGTTTCATAAAATCAAGAATACTTCCAAGTTTGCTAGCTTACTTCCAATCTTGTAGAGTGATCATCCAACCTCAAGAAATCTTTATTATTTATAGTAATATATATTTCTAATACAAGGTAATACTCATATTCAAACTTTGATTCAAATTCTATAACTATAACAATCTTATTTCGAGTGGAAATCTTACTTGAACTTGTTTTCGTGTCATGATTCTGCTTCAAGAACTTTCAAGCCATTCAAGGATCCTTTGAAGCTAGATCCATTTTTCTCATTTCTAGTAGCTTTATCCATAAAACTTGAGGTAGTAATGATGTTCATAACATCATTCGATTCATACATATAAAGCTATCTTATTCGAAGGTTTAAACTTGTAATCACTAGAACATAGTTTAGTTAATTCTAAACTTGTTCGCAAACAAAAATTAATCCTTCTAACTTGACTTTTAAAATCAAATAAACACATGTTCTATATCTATATTAAATGCTAACTTAATAATTTAAAACCTGGAAACACGAAGAACACTGTAAAACCGGACATACGCCGTCGTAGTAACACCGCGGGCTGTTTTGGGTTAGTTAATTAAAAACTATGATAAACTTTGATTTAAAAGTTGTTCTTCTTTGAAAATTATTTTCTTATGAACATGAAACTATATCCAAAAATCATGGTTAAACTCAAAGTGGAAGTATGTTTTCTAAAATGGTCATCTAGACGTCGTTCTTTCGACTGAAATGACTACCTTTACAAAAATGACTTGTAACTTATATTTCCGACTATAAACCTATACTTTTTCTGTTTGGATTCATAAAATAGAATTCAATATGAAACCATAGCAATTTGATTCACTCAAAACGGATTTAAAATGAAGAAGTTATGGGTAAAACAAGATTGGATAATTTTTCTTGTTGTAGCAACGTGAAAATTGGTAACAAATATATATTAATCATATCCTAGCTAACTTATATTGTATTATACATGTATTCTAATATATTATGTAATCTTGGGATACCATAGATACGTATGCAAATGTTTTGACATATCATATCGACCCATGTGTATATATTATTTGGAACAACCATAGACACTCTATATGCAGTAATGTGGGAGTTAGCTATACAGGGTTGAGGTTGATTCCAAAAATATATATACTTCGAGTTGTGATCTAGCCTGAGACGTGTATACACTGGGTCGTGGATTGATTCAAGATAATATATATCAATTTTTTTCTGTACATCTAACGTTGGACAGCTAGTTGTAGGTTACTAACGAGGACAGCTGATTTAATAAACTTAAAACATCAAAATGTATTAAAAGTGTTGTAAATATATTTTGAATATACTTTGATATATATGTACATATTTGTTATAGGTTCCTGAATCGACCAGTGGCCAAGTCTTACTTTCCGACGAAGTAAAAATCTGTGAAAGTGACTTATAGTCCCACTTTTAAAATTTAATATTTTTGGGATGAGAATACATGCAGGTTTTATAAATGATTTACAAAATAGACATAAGTATGTGAAACTACATTCTATGGTTAAATTATCGAAATCGAATATGTCCCTTTTTATTAAGTCTGGTAATCTAAGAATTAGGGAACAGACACCCTAATTGACGCGATTCCTAAAGATAGATCTATTGGGCCTAACAAACCCCATCCAAAGTACCGGATGCTTTAGTACTTCGAAATTTATATCATATCAGAAGGGTGTCCCGGAATGATGGGGATATTCTTATATATGCATCTTGTTAATGTCGGTTACCAGGTGTTCATCATATGAATGATTTTTATCTCTATGTATGGGATGTATATTGAAATATGAAATCTTGTGGTCTATTGTTACGATTTGATATATATAGGTTAAACCTATAACTCACCAACATTTTTGTTGACGTTTAAAGCATGTTTATTCTCAGTTGAATATTAAGAGCTTCCGCTGTTGCATACTAAAATAAGGACAAGATTTGGAGTCCATGTTTGTATGATATTATGTAAAAACTGCATTCAAGAAACATATGTCGATGTAATATATTTCTATTGTAAACCATTATGTAATGGTGGTGTTTAAACAGTATATTTTAGATTATCATTATTTGATAATCTACGTAATGCTTTTGAAACCTTTATTGATAAAATAAAGGTTATGGTTGTTTTAAAAAATGAATGTAGTCTTTGAAAAATGTCTCATATAGATGTCAAAACCTCGCAACGAAATCAATTAATATGGAACGTTTATAATCAATATGAACCGGACATTTCATATCTCTCCTAAGGCCCCGGAAATTATTTCGCGTCCCCGCATACCTTTCCCATGTAGGCTTAGGAAGGAAAAACAAGAAGTGCAATTTGTTAAGTATTGGGATATTATCAAGAATTTGCATTAGAATGTACGACTAGTAGATGCTTTAGTAGAAATGCCAAACTATGCTAAATTTTTCAAAGAACTGCTTTCAAACAAAGAGAGATTAAGAGAGATAGTTAGCTTTCCCTTAAGTGAAGAATGCTCGTTAGTGTTACAACATGGAATTCCCCCTAAGTTAGGAGATACAGGAAGATTTACGGTACCTTTCTACCTGCAAGATGTCCAAATTAGCAATGCATTAGCAGACTTAGGAGCCAGTGTAAACCTAATGCCCTATTCGTTATTCAAAAAGCTAGGATTAAATGACTTAAGGCCTACCAGAATGACTATCCAGCTCGCAGATAGATCAGTTAAGATTCCTCGGGGGATAGCTGAAGATGTCCTAGTTAGAGTGGATAAGTTCGCATTTCCCATTGATTTCTTCATTATGGATATTGAGGAAGACACGAAGGTCTCAGTCATTCTTGGCAGACCATTCCTGAATACTGCCAAGGCCGTAATTGATGTGCACGAGAAATTATTGAAATTAAGGGTTAAAGGAGAAGAAATCACATTCAATGTTGATCGTCTCATGAACCATCCTAGAGAAGAAGATGTGAATCTCTCTGATTCTTTTCAAGAGCTCGTCAACGAATACCTGGAAGAAACTATGGCTATATGTAGTCAAGATCAAATTTCTAAGGATCTGTTCTTTATATCTCCTGAAGGAAATCTCGAAAACCATTCAGCCATAAACCTTAGTCAACACAAATCTTCCCTCTCTGAAAGTAATTTTCTTGGTAAGACTATTCAAATAGCACCGCTAGGACAAGGCATTCCTTTACCTCTATTAAGGAGAAGACCGAATGAAGAAACATATTTCATTCTGGTATATCAGGAACCCCAATCAAAGGAGGACTGTGAGGAGTTTCCCGAACCTACATTCGAAACTAAAGAAGACGTTTCTGAAGAGGAAGCATTAAGAAGGACAATTTCCAAAAATGAAGAACAGATAGCATCAGTGACCGCTACCGAAGAATCAGAATTCCAGGAGAAGTATGACTCATTAGACCGAAAGGAGATAGCTAGGATGAAGCCATCTATCGAGGAACCTCCGAAATTAGAGTTAAAGAAGTTACCCGACAATCTGGAGTATGCATTCTTAGAAGGAGAATCGCAACTCCCTGTAATCATCTCGAAAGACCTCATGCCACAAGAGAAGGCGAAATTGATTCAAGTTTTAAAATCACATAAGAAGGCAATTGCTTGGAAGATCTCCGACATAAAAGGGATCAACCCCAACTATTGAACCCACAAGATTTTTCATGGAAGATGATTTCAAACCTTCAGTTCAGAGGCAAAGAAGGGTCAACCCTATGATTCAAGAAGTCTTCAAGAAAGAAGTAATCAAACTTCTAGACACCAGTCTGATCTATCCCATCTCTGATTCACCATGGGTTAGTCCCGTTCAAGTGGTACCCAAAAAGGGAGGGACAACCGTAATTCAAAATGAGAATAATGAGCTTATTCCAACTCGGGAAGTCACCGGTTGGAGAGTTTGTATAGATTATCGTAAACTAAATGATGCAACCCGAAAGGATCATTTTCCATTACCTTACATCGATAAAATGTTGAAACGTCTATCAGGAAATGAATACTACTGTTTCCTTGACGGTTTTTCTGGCTACTTTCAGATTCCACTCGATCCAAAGGACCAGGAAAAGACAACCTTTACCTGTCCTTATGGAACCTTTGCTTATCGACGCATGCCCTTTGGGCTATGCAATGCACCAGCTACATTCCAGCGATGCATGGTAGCAATATTCCATGACATGATTGAACGTTGTATGGAAGTCTTCATGGACGAATTCTCCATCTTTGGTAGTACCTTTGATTCGTGCCTTTCATGAAACGCCCCGTCCAAATCCAGATGGACGATTACATTACATTTGGTTACATCGCGAGGTACTTGACCTCTATATGATACATTTTACAAACATTGCATTCGTTTTTAAAAGACAAACTTTCATTTCATCGAAAATTGACGGCATGCATACCATTTCATAATATATCCAGCTATAAATGACTTAATAATATTCTTGATGAACTCAACGACTCAAATGCAACGTCTTTTCGAATTCTTAATAATATTCTTGATGAACTCAACGACTCCAAGTAATATATCTAAAATGAGCAAATGCACATCGGAAGATTTCTTTCATACCTGAGAATAAACATGCTTTCAAGTGTCAACCAAAAGGTTGGTGAGTTCATAGGTTTATCATAAATAATCATTTCATAATTTTAATAGACCACAAGATTTCATTTTCATTTCATAAATATACATCTCATATTTTCGCAAACTGCATAGAGATAAAAATTATTCATATGAAGAACACCGGAACCTTTCAAACAACTTACCAATGGTAGCTAATGCGTAGTGCAATGACAAAATCATCTCACCGTGGTAGTTAATACAATATAATTTATACAACGGGAGCTAATGCGTACGCAATGCAAAATAATCTCCCGAGGGTAGCTGAAATGGGGGCTAATGCATACGCAATGCAAAATCATCCCTCCGTTACCAACTACAAAGTCGACTATAATACAATACAATACATCGGTGGCTAGTGCGTGCGTGCAATGCAAAATCATCCCACCGATGGTAGTTAAAACGGGACCTAATGTGTACGCAATGCAAAATCATCTCTCCTTTAACTACTAAATCGAACCTCTGAATTCAAATAATTCTATCATAGAATGTAGTTTTGAATATTTATGTCTATTTCGTCAATCATTTATAAAAACAGTTCATGTATTCCCAGTTCAAAAATATATCTCAAAAGCATTTAAGAAACAGTTATAAAAACAGCGCATGTATTCTCAGTCCCAAAAATGTAAAGAGTAAAAGGGAATCAAATGAACTCACCATACTGTATTTTGTAGTAAAAATACATATGACGACATTGAACAAGTGTAGGGTTGACCTCGGATTCACGAACCTATATCATTTGTATATTTATTAAAACTTGTACTTGTAATCGAACGAATTTATATGTTATTATCATTAATAATATACTTGTTATATTATGTTATATAGATAAACTTAATATATTTAATTCATACTTTGTATATAATTAATAATTATCATATTAAATTTTAATATAGTTTAATTGGTAACAAAATATAGTATTAAGAAATATTAATATAATGGTAATGTGTTTTTATATATATTTTTATTTGTAATTATAACAGTAATAATAATAGTGATAATAATAATAATAATAATAATAATAATAATAATAATAATAATAATAATAATAATAATAATAATAATAATAATAATAATAATAATAATAATAATAATAATAATAATAATGATAATAATAATAATAATAATCCGTTTTAATCTTACATATAAATTTCATAATAACATCGGTATTCATATTTGTAATTTTCATATTTATAATCTTAACAACATTTTTTAAAACTTTTACTTTCATAATCATAATAGTTTTTACAATAATGATATTGATAGTAATAATAATATAGTTAAAATAATATTAATAATGGTAAAACTAATAATAATGATAGTAATAATAATATTACTTATGGTAACAATAATAATAATAATACTAATAATATTAATGATGTTGTTAAAGATACAATAATAATAACAATATACATGCTTATATATTAATACTAACAATAATCTTCATAATAATAATAATACTAATAATAATCATGATATTACTAATACCTAGTAATAATAATAATTGATAATTACTACTTATATTAATAATGTTAATGACAGTAATAATTTTAGTACTAATATTAATAACAATAACAATAATAATCATAACAATAATAATCATATTAATAATAATAATAATAATTAATATTAATAAGTAATAATAATAATAATAATAAATAAATGAATGAAGACTACCTCAAAGGGATGAAGTCAAAAAAAAAAAAAATGAAAACAGCCCATGCCCAGGCTCGAACCCGAGACCTCTTGATCACCAACATCACACTCTAACCAATACACCGGAGCTGTTTTTCTGATTAATCTTATACCAGAATATATATATACCATCCCTTTCTGATTCTATTCCTTTATCTTCATCAAGTCGATCAAGGTATTATCCAATACTCAAAACACAAATACATGAGTATAGATTGATTTAGTTTCGACATAGAAACAACTTATCATCGAGGTTTTAATTAACAAACAAAAATAATTAAAATCTGAAACAACTGGTACACGAGAAAATATAACCCGTTATTATTTTTGGTTTAATTCCCTCTTCATCTTCAACAATTCAATCGACTGAAATCCTTAAATATAACAATTGAATACAAAATTAAAGTAGTTTTAGGATTTATATATAATCAGAAACGTTTAGAGATTGACATGAAAAAATAAAGAGCTGTAACAGCTCATTTAAGTTCTTCAAGAACTCAAAATCAATCTCGCAATTTTAGAAAGTTTTAGACTACGATTCTTGAATGAAAAAGGTTTGAAATCCTTTCTAGAAACCCTATGAATCCTTAATTTATTCAGAAACAACCAACAGAAATCGAATTTCTTGATGAACCGGATGGTTGACTTTTTGATTTCTAATGTTTAACTCCAAAATTCGAATTCATTATAAAGAATTGGGATTTGAAACTTCACAGATAGTTTAAGTAGAAGATTCCTAACACAACTACAATTCTAGATTTTGAAGATTGATACAAATTTAAGATTTTGATAAAATGAACACAAAACAGAGATGCGAGCTGTGTTTATTTTTCTGTTGGAAATTATTAGATAAAAATGTTTGATTGTAATTGATAATGATGATGGTGAATTGAATGATTCCCTCATTACAGAGTAATTCACTTGTTTTTTAGCGAAAGACAATCGACATAGAGAATCAAATCAGAGAAAATAAATAAATAAATAAATAAAATAATAGAAAACAGATTACGACTCCTAACAGCTTTTGTCATCGTACTGTGATGAGATTCGATTAATAATCAGATTGGAAACAAGATTTGATCATAAGTTGTTTTGTAGTGACAAATTGCAATCGATGGTTTGTCATACTTAGAACGAAACGAGAGAAAAAAAATAAAAAAATAACAGACAGTGATATATATCAGATTCATTCATCGGATTTTATAATTCTTATACAATTGATATTAATAATTTATTAAATATATTAATAATAATACTTAATATTTATTAATAATAAAATACAAATAATAATAGTATTAGGAATAATAAATGTTAAAAATAATTAATAATATCAATGTACATAATAATACTAAAAGTAATAATAAGGTTAATACTAATAACATCAAAATAATACAAATAATAATAAGAATAATGTTAAGAGTAATAAAATAATGATAACAAAAATTATAAATGAAAATGATAGCTTTTAGTAAATATACTATTTAAAATCATAATAATAACTAAATTGTAAATTTTACTACTATATATAATAATACTGATATTAATAATGATAACTATAAAATTAGTATAATACTATAATCATTTCAACGTATCAACTTTCGTATATATATATATATATATATATATATATATATATATATATATATATATATATATATATATATATATATACACACATTGAAAATAATAATATAACTAATACTGGTTTCAATATTAATAATATTGATATTAATAATAATAATGAAAGTAATAATACTATTTGTAGTGTAACAATTATATTTTTAATTTCTAATTACATTTAATATATTAATATCACAATTTATCAATTATATCATAGTTACTAATTATATAATATATAATTGAATATTTATACACTATACATATATTATAATATTCATATATACATAAAATTATATATATTTAAATATAGATTCATTTTAAATTACATCATAATTATTTTGTATTTTATTTACATATTTGATTCCAAAGTTATAATTATACTTTTAATATTTTTAATTATTATATACTTTCATATATATATATATATATATATATATATATATATATATATATATATATGTATATATATATATATATATTTGTTTACACATAATTGTTCGTGAATCGTCGCAGTTAGGTCGAGGTTAAATGATTACATAAACACAGTTCAACATTTTTGAAATTCAACTTTGCTTATCGTGTCGAGATCATATAATGATTAAGTTTTAAATTTGGTCGGAAATTTCCGGGTTGTCACAGTACCTACCCGTTAAAGAAATTTCGTCCCCGAAATTTGTTCGAGATCGTCATGGCTAACCATAAGAATGTTTTCTTGACAAATATGAGTTGATTAATAGAGTTTTATCATCAGTGAGTAGTATGGATAAAACAATTCGTTTATGTGGAGAGTACGAATGAAGCTGTCACAAAAGATTGAGATAAAGATTTAACTTTTGAGTCACAGTGGATTTTCGGAATTCAAGAGATTTATGGAAAATCTTTGTAATAAGATTTGATTCTCCGATAATAAAGGAAATAAGATCTTCTTTGATTAAATGCGATAATCTGTTTGTAATGACCCGCATTTTTCCGATCATTCTATACTTATAAGATTAATATTTACATAAATTAAACTTACCAACATGATAAGCAATCCAAATTGTTGAAACTTATGTTTTCGAAAAGAGTTTTACACAACGTTTGACCGTCTAGTTTGACCGATGATATCACGAACTATATAATATATGATAATTATACGTTTGTGTATATATATGTATATATACATATTTAACATGATTTATGGATGTTTTAATATCTCATTTTGTATTAATAACAATAAGTTATAAGTATATTTTGAAACTACAAACTTAAGTTTTCAAAACAATAACCATACGTAACGTTTTTTTTGATATAAATACTTATGACCTATAATGTTTATACATATATCGTATATATAATGTATTTAATCACTTTTTAAGGACTTAAATACATAAAACAATATAAGTATATTCACAAAAGATAACTATATTTGAATCCTCGTTCCGTTTTCACAAGATTTCTATACGTATATTTAGAGTATATGTACTCGTAACATACCTAGCTTCTATACGTATTTACTATTAGTATATACACATAAAATCACCACCAACCAGCCCTTGTTCATGCCTTAAGTATAGGGTAATTAGAGATTGGAAGTTAGTATGACAAATTGCACAAAATAACAACATGAAATTTTGTTCTTGTCTTCCCATTTTCACGCCACCACCACCTTAAGTACTCCATCCATCTTCAACTTTGCTACATCATTTTGCTAGTTAGGAACACCCTTTCATAACCCTTAAACACCTTAACCATCTCAGCCTATCACCATGAAAATCTAGCTTCAAGAACATCACTTAAACACCATAAGAAAACCCTTACAAAAACACTTCAAGAATCCTTCCAAGAACACAAATTTACTTCCAATCTTTCATCCAACCCCATCACTCTTTTGGTTCTAGGTTTTTACTTCTATTTTACAGCAATCTTGTCCAAGTAACTTGAGGTAGTAACTTTGTTCATAACCTTATTCGATTCATATATATATATAGCTATCTTATTTTATGGTATACAATTTTAACAACAAGAACATAGTTTGAATGATTTCAAACTTGTTTGCAAACTAAATAGATCCTTCTAACTTAACTTTTAAAATACTTCAAGACCTGTAATATATCATAAGGATATGCTAACTTAACAAGGTAAAACTTGGTTTTTCAAAGAACACCTTAAAAACTGAATTTACGTCGTCGGAGTACAACCGGGGGCTGTTTTGGGTTGGATAATTAAAAACCATCTTGAACTTTGAATTGGAGGTTTATATTCTGGAAAAATGATATTTCTTATGAATATGTTAACACATAAAAATTTCATGATTTAACTCAAAGTATAAGTATTTTTAGAAAAATAATCATTTAAGGTTGTTTACATGATGGAAAATGATTAACTTCATAAGTTTCACCAAAGTTTGACCTATGACCTGTGATTTCGAATACAAACTAAGGTATTTACAGTTCATATTCTTAAAGAGGGACTCGATCCAAGGAAGTGGCAAGTTGAACCAACGAAAACGGAGTTGTAACGAAGAAACTATGACCAAAACAAAATCGGATATCCAAAACTAGTTTAGCCACGAAAATAATTGGAGAAAAATTAAATAAATTACATCTTTCTAAAATAACATGATATTATATATATATGTACTCATAATTTAATTTTATATATTTCAGGATCACCCGTAAACAATACGAGAAGATTAATCATAAGATCCCATGATTGTACGCAACACGTCATTTGACAACACCGGTACTTTATGTACGCAACACGTCATTTGACAACACCGGTACCGTGGGTCAAGATTAATCCCGACCAATACGAATACGATGGGGTTTCATTTATTTCGATGGGGGTTTTATTTATTTATTAAACACCTAAATATGAACCATTAAAATTGAATTGCTAACTACGGACTAAGAAGACATTAAAAGTATTATAAGTATATATACGTGATGATTCTTTAAAATAAAAATATATTGATATATTATATATGGATAGGTTCGTGATATCAACCGGAGACCAAGTCAAAATATATATATCTTCAAGGCTAAAGTGAGTATATAGTCCCACTTTTAAACTCTAAATATTTCGGGATGAGAATACATGTATTTTATGTTTTACGATATGGACACAAGTAACTGAAAAATATATTCTACGTTGAGTTGTACCACTGGCATACTTCCCTGTAGCTTGGTAACTATTATTTACAGCGGTATTGTAAACGCGAATCCTGTTGATAGATCTATCGGGCCTGACAACCCCAACCGGACTGGACGACCAGTATTCAACGGTTGCACAGTACTTCGTTTCGTGACTATACTTGGTATGGTGTAGTAAGATTTCATAATAAAGGGAATATGCGACGTGATTAAATGTTAAGTATGGTTACCAAGTGCTCAACCACTTAGAATATTTTTATTAAAATGTTTATATATGAAATCTTGTGGTCTATATATATATATATTGCTGCCGGCATTAAACCTATATCTCACCAACTTTATGTTGACGTTTTAAACATGTCTATTCTCAGGTGATAACTAAAAGCTTCCGCTGCAACATGTTGAATTTAAGCAAGATCTTGAGTATGCATATTTGTGTCAAAAATAAAACTGCATATCCGAGGAATTGTAATGTAAAATATGCTAGAAATCGTATTGTTATCATCATATGTAAAGTTTGTAAGTCTAAGATTATCGCTAAACGATAATCATCTTTATATTGTCTAAAGCTTGTATTAACATAAGAGTTATGGTTTGTAATGTAAAATAAATGCAGTTGTTCTTTTAAAAATGTCGCATATAGAGGTCAATACCTCGCAATGAAATCATACGTTATCTAACTCGTTCTTATGGTTAAGGACGGGTTATGACATGTGGTATCAGAGCGGTGGTCTTAGCGAACCAGGTTTGCATTAGTGTGTCTAACTGATAAGTCGTTAGGATACATTAGTAAGTCTGGACTTTGACCGGGTCTGATTTAAAAACCATTGCTTATCATTGTTGGTTAAAATTTATATGTAAATATTATGTAGTACTAATGGGTTAGTTGTTGTGTGATAGATGTCGGGCTCAAAACTTGTTATCACATTCAGCGACTCCGAACCAGAATCTTCAGATGGTGTTCCAGTCATTAACCTATCCGATGATGAAAATAATATCTTTGGGGAAGACTCACAAATTCCGGATGAACCGACTATAGAGAACCCGGAAAGTGAACCCGAGGAGGAAAGTGAACCCGAGGAGGAAAGTGAACCCGAGGAAGAAATACAGGAAATTACAAAAGACAAGTTTGAACTAGGAAAGAAACGAAAGGCTAATGAATTAGAAAATTCAAATCCCGAGTTTAGTAAGGATGATGTGGCACCAACTCCACTAGACACTACCACCCCTATTCCCGCTATTCCTATTCGTTCTATCCCGGCATCCAGTTCTTCAGCCCCACAGCCAAAATATAGGCAGACAGCCAGGATAAGCGTTAAGCGATTCTTTGAACCTAAACGTCCTAGAAAATAGACCAAACGATGCGCTGCCGTATTAAACCATGGGATCATATAATGTTTTGTATAATATTATTAGTGTGGTTTGCTTAATGTTCGATGTAAGATAAGCATATGTAAAATAGTAAAGTATGAAATGCAATAATTTTCCATGGTTAAGTATTATTTAGATGGTAGTAATTGGTTCTGTACTAAGCTATTAAGTATGAACATTAACGGGTAGGTACTACCCTAGATATAATTATAAAACGCTAATAAGAAGAAAAGGCTTTTATAATAATATCTGGTTCATATTATTAATAAGCTATAATGTACTGTAAATATACACTACATCTATAATATTCCATGTGAATAATTATTTTCTTTTCATTCTTATAGAAGAATATGGCGCGATTGAATCGAATGACGGAACAAGAAGTCGAGGAATTCATCAACCAGCGAGTGAACGACAGAATGTTATGGGTCGAGGCTGCAAGAGCTGCTGCAGTTAACCCAAATCCTCGTGTAGGATGCACCTACAAAACTTTTCAAGCTTGTAAGCCCTCATCATTCAGTGGAACGGAAGGACCGATCGGTTTAACACGGTGGATAGAAAAGATGGAGACTGTGTTTAAAATCAGAGGTTGTGTTGAAAAGGACATGACCAAGTATGCATCGTGCACTTTACAAGATAGTGCACTCACGTGGTGGAAAAATTATGTGAAGGCTGTAGGAGGAGATGTAGCTTATGATACTCCATGGGAAGAATTCAAAATAATGTTAATCAACGAGTATTGTCCAAGGAACGAGGTTAGGAAGTTGGAAGATGAATTACGAAGTCTGAAGGTTATTGGTACTGAAATCACCAACTACAATCAGCGATTCATGGAATTAGTTTTGCTATGTCCTGAATTGGTTCCAACCGAAGAACGGAAGATTGAAATGTACAAAGATGGTTTGCCCAAAAAGGTTAAGGCAAATGTTACAGCATCGAAACCTAAGACAATTCATGAAGCTATAACCATGGCAAACGAGCTAATGGATCAGGTCATCATGGATAAGAAAGTATCCAATACTGATGTGAAGGTATCAGGTAACAAAAGAAAGTGGAATGGAAATTATGATCGAGGTAACCAACAACAATCTTTTAAGAAACAAGAAATCACGCAAGGTGCGGGTAGTGGTTTAAGCTTTGGTTACAAAGGACAAAATCCTTTATGTAACCGATGCCACAAACAACACTCTGGCTACTGTAATGTGGTATGCAACAAATATAATCGAAAGGGTCATCTTGCTGAAGATTGTAGGGCCCTCGTTACAAATACAAATGGTACCAAGACTCCTGCCACCAATGCAAATAGAACTGCTTTGGCTACCATTACTTGTTATGGGTGTGGAAAACAAGGTCACTATAAGAGCCAGTGCCCGAATTCTGAGAAGAATATCGGACCTGCACGTGGGAGAGCATTTATTATTAATGCTAGAGAGGCATGTGAAGACCCGGAGCTTGTTACGGGTACGTTTACCATTAATAACTTATCAGCATCTATTATATTTGATACTGGTGCCGATAGAAGTTACGTGTGTAGAAATTTTTACACTAAAATGAATTGTTCATCATTACCTCTAGATGCTAAGTACATGATTGAGTTAGCTAATGGTAAACTAATTAAAGCCGATAAAATTTGTCGTGATTGTGAAATAAATTTAGCCGGAGAAACGTTTAAAATTGACTTGATACCCGTAGAATTAGGAAGTTTTGATGTAATAGTTGGCATGGACTGGATGTCCAAAGTAGGAGTTGAAGTTGTGTGTGCCAAGAAGGCAATTCGCATTCCTTGTAAGGATAAAATGCCGGTGATGATTTATGGAGAGAAGGGTAATTCAAAGCTAAAACTCATTAGTTGTTTGAAAGCCAAGAAGTGTTTAGAAAAGGGATGTTATGCTATTCTAGCACATGTTAATAAAGTCGAAAAGAAATAAAAAGAGAAGTGCATCAACGACGTGCCTGTGGCAAGAGATTTTCCTGAAGTTTTTCCGGAAGAGTTGCCGGGATTACCTCCATTTAGATCTGTAGAATTTTAAATAGATTTAGTACCAGGAGCTGCACCAGTTGTCCGTGCTCCATATAGACTTGCACCGTCCGAGTTAAAAGAACTTCAGAGTCAGTTAAAAGAATTACTGGATCGTGGATTCATACGACCAAGTACTTCACCGTGGGGAGCTCCGATTCTCTTTGTTAAAAAGAAAGATGGATCTTTTAGGATGTGTATAGATTATCGTGAATTAAATAAGTTAACTATCAAAAATCGGTATCCATTACCGAGAATTGACGACTTATTTGATCAACTCCAAGGATCATGTGTGTACTCGAAAATTGACCTAAGATCGGGCTATCATCAATTACGTGTCAAAGAAGAGGACATTCCGAAAACTGCTTTTCGGACACGTTATGGTCATTACGAATTTTTGGTCATGCCGTTTGGGTTGACAAATGCGCCAGCTGTATTCATGGACCTCATGAATCGAGTTTGTAGTCCGTATTTAGATAAGTTTGTTATTGTTTTCATTGATGATATTCTTATCTATTCCAAGAGTGAGCAAGAGCATGAGCAGCATTTAAGGTTGATATTAGAGTTGTTGAGAAAAGAACAGCTATATGCTAAATTTTCTAAGTGTGCTTTCTGGTTAAAAGAAGTGCAATTTCTTGGTCACGTTGTTAGTAGCAAAGGAATTCAGGTTGATCCAGCAAAAATTGAAGCCATTGAAAAATGGGAGACTCCTAAGACACCAATGCAGATACGCCAATTTTTGGGTTTAGCCGGTTATTATAGAAGGTTTATTCAAGATTTTTCCCGAATAGCTAAGCCGTTGACAGCGTTAACGCAAAAAGGGAAGAAATATGAATGGACTTCTGAGCAGGAGAGTGCATTTCAATTACTGAAAAAGAAGTTGACTACGGCGCCTATTTTATCGTTACCAGAAGGGAACGATGATTTTGAAATATATTGTGACGCTTCGCGACAAGGTTTTGGTTGCGTTCTTATGCAACGGAAGAAAGTTATTGCATACGCATCCCGACAATTGAAGATTCATGAGCGGAATTATACGACGCATGATTTAGAATTGGGAGCAGTCGTGTTTGCATTGAAGATATGGAGGCACTACTTGTATGGGGTTAAATGCACTGTGTTTACTGATCATAAAAGCCTTCAACATATTTTTGATCAGAAACAGCTGAACATGAGGCAACGTAGGTGGGTCGAGTTAATAAACGACTATGATTGTGAAATTCGTTATCATCCCGGGAAAGCGAATGTGGTGGCTGACGCACTAAGCAGAAAGGAACGAGAACCAATTCGAGTACGAGCGATGAACATAAAAATTCGCATGAATCTCAACTCACAAATCAAAGAAGTTCAACGAGAAGCACTTACTAAAGAAAATATAGGAAATGAAATAATGAAGAAGTATGAGAAGCAACTCGTTATGCGGGAAGATGGAATTCGATATTTTGCAAATCGTATTTGGGTACCGAAGTTGGGTGGATTAAGGAAGTTGATAATGAACGAGGCACATAAGACAAGATATTCGATACATCCTGGAGTTGGAAAGATGTACCAAGATCTTAAGACACATTATTGGTGGCCTAATTTAAAGACAGACGTTGCAACATATGTTGGGGAGTGTTTAACTTGTTCCAAAGTCAAAGCAGAACACCAGAAGCCGTCAGGATTACTTCAACAACCAGAAATCCCAGAATGGAAATGGGACGGTATTACCATGGATTTCATCACGAAGTTACCAAAGACTGCCTGGGGATACGACACCATTTGGGTAATTGTTGATCGTCTTACCAAATCTGCACATTTCTTGCCTATAAAGGAAACGGATAGAATGGAGAAATTATTACGATTATATATAAAGGAAATAGTTTCAAGGCATGGAATACCTATTTCCATTATATCTGATCGTGATAGTAGATTTACCTTAAAGTTCTGGCAATCACTACAGGAGGCACTAGGAACTCGTTTGGATATGAGTACCGCATATCATCCGCAAACCGACGGGCAGAGTGAAAGAACAATTCAGACTCTTGAAGACATGCTCAGGGCATGTGTGATCGATTTTGGAAACGGATGGGATAAATATCTACCATTAGCAGAATTCTAGTATAATAATAGTTATCATGCGAGCATTAAAGCTGCGCCATTCGAAGCATTGTACGGAAGGAAGTGTAGATCTCCTATTTGTTGGAATGAAGTAGGAGATCGACAATTAACTGGTCCCGAGATCATACACGAAACGACTGAGAAGATAGTACAAATCAAGGAGAGATTGAAAACAGCCCGTAGTCGCCAAAAGAGCTACGCCGATGTCCGAAGGAAACCATTAGAGTATCAGATCGGTGACATGGTTATGCTAAAGGTGTCACCTTGGAAAGGTGTAATACGTTTCGGTAAAAGAGGTAAACTGAACCCAAGGTATGTAGGCCCGTTCAAGATCATCGAACGCATTGGACCGGTAGCTTATCGACTCGAGTTACTGCAACAACTCGCCGGAGTACATAATACATTTCATGTCTCGAACCTTAAAAAGTGTCTTGCAAAGGAAGACCTCACTATTCCTCTTGAAGAAATCCATGTCGACGAGAAACTACAATTCATCGAAGAACCAATCGAAATCATGGATCGTGAAGTTAAACGGCTCAAGCAGAGCAACATACCGATCGTTAAGGTTCGTTGGAATGCTCGAAGAGGTCCTGAGTTTACTTGGGAACGAGAGGATTAGATGAAACAAAATTATCCACACTTGTTTCCCGACGACGCAAAATAGGTACAATTTTAAAATTTCGGGACGAAATTTATTTAACGGGTAGGTACTGTAATGACCCGCATTTTTTCGATCATTCTATACTTATAAGATTAATATTTACATAAATTAAACTTACCAACATGATAAGCAATCCAAATTTTTGAAACTTATGTTTTCGAAAAGAGTTTTACACAACGTTTGACCGTCTAGTTTGACCGATGATATCACGAACTATATAATATATGATAATTATACGTTTGTGTATATATATGTATATATACATATTTAACATGATTTATGGATGTTTTAATATCTCATTTTGTATTAATAACAATAAGTTATAAGTATATTTTGAAACTACAAACTTAAGTTTTCAAAACAATAACCATACGTAACGTTTTTTTTGATATAAATACTTATGACCTATAATGTTTATACATATATCGTATATATAATGTATTTAATCACTTTTTAAGGACTTAAATACATAAAACAATATAAGTATATTCACAAAAGATAACTATATTTGAATCCTCGTTCCGTTTTCACAAGATTTCTATACGTATATTTAGAGTATATGTACTCGTAACATACCTAGCTTCTATACGTATTTACTATTAGTATATACACATCAAATCACCACCAACCAGCCCTTGTTCATGCCTTAAGTATAGGGTAATTAGAGATTGGAAGTTAGTATGACAAATTGCACAAAATAACAACATGAAATTTTGTTCTTTTCTTCCCATTTTCACGCCACCACCACCTTAAGTACTCCATCCATCTTCAACTTTTCTACATCATTTTGCTAGTTAGGAACACCCTTTCATAACCCTTAAACACCTTAACCATCTCAGCCTATCACCATGAAAATCTAGCTTCAAGAACATCACTTAAACACCATAAGAAAACCCTTACAAAAACACTTCAAGAATCCTTCCAAGAACACAAATTTACTTCCAATCTTTCATCCAACCCCATCACTCTTTTGGTTCTAGGTTTTTACTTCCCTTTTACAGCAATCTTGTCCAAGTAACTTGAGGTAGTAACTTTGTTCATAACCTTATTCTATTCATATATATATAGCTATCTTATTTTATGGTATACAATTTTAACAACAAGAACATAGTTTGAATGATTTCAAACTTGTTTGCAAACTAAATAGATCCTTCTAACTTAACTTTTAAAATACTTCAAGACCTGTAATATATCATAAGGATATGCTAACTTAACAAGGTAAAACTTGGTTTTTCAAAGAACACCTTAAAAACTGAATTTACGTCGTCGGAGTACAACCGGGGGCTGTTTTGGGTTGGATAATTAAAAACCATCTTGAACTTTGAATTGGAGGTTTATATTCTGGAAAAATGATATTTCTTATGAATATGTTAACACATAAAAATTTCATGATTTAACTCAAAGTATAAGTATTTTTAGAAAAATAATCATTTAAGGTTGTTTACATGATGGAAAATGATTAACTTCATAAGTTTCACCAAAGTTTGACCTATGACCTGTGATTTCGAATACAAACTAAGGTATTTACAGTTCATATTCTTAAAGAGGGACTCGATCCAAGGAAGTGGCAAGTTGAACCAACGAAAACGGAGTTGTAACGAAGAAACTATGACCAAAACAAAATCGGATATCCAAAACTAGTTTAGCCACGAAAATAATTGGAGAAAAATTAAATAAATTACATCTTTCTAAAATAACATGATATTATATATATATGTACTCATAATTTAATTTTATATATTTCAGGATCACCCGTAAACAATACGAGAAGATTAATCATAAGATCTCATGATTGTACGCAACACGTCATTTGACAACACCGGTACTTTATGTACGCAACACGTCATTTGACAACACCGGTACCGTGGGTCAAGATTAATCCCGACCAATACGAATACGATGGGGTTTCATTTATTTCGATGGGGGTTTTATTTATTTATTAAACACCTAAATATGAACCATTAAAATTGAATTGCTAACTACGGACTAAGAAGACATTAAAAGTATTATAAGTATATATACGTGACGATTGTTTAAAATAAAAATATATTGATATATTATATATGGATAGGTTCGTGATATCAACCGGAGACCAAGTCAAAATATATATATCTTCAAGGCTAAAGTGAGTATATAGTCCCACTTTTAAACTCTAAATATTTCAGGATGAGAATACATGTATTTTATGTTTTACGATATGGACACAAGTAACTGAAAAATATATTCTACGTTGAGTTGTACCACTGGCATACTTCCCTGTAGCTTGGTAACTATTATTTACAGCGGTATTGTAAACGCGAATCCTGTTGATAGATCTATCGGGCCTGACAACCCCAACCGGACTGGACGACCAATATTCAACGGTTGCACAGTACTTCGTTTCGTGACTATACTTGGTACGGTGTAGTAAGATTTCATAATAAAGGGAATATGCGACGTGATTAAATGTTAAGTATGGTTACCAAGTGCTCAACCACTTAGAATATTTTTATTAAAATGTTTATATATGAAATCTTGTGGTCTATATATATATATATATTGCTGCCGGCATTAAACCTATATCTCACCAACTTTATGTTGACGTTTTAAACATGTCTATTCTCAGGTGATAACTAAAAGCTTCCGCTGCAACATGTTGAATTTAAGCAAGATCTTGAGTATGCATATTTGTGTCAAAAATAAAACTGCATATCCGAGGAATTGTAATGTAAAATATGCTAGAAATCGTATTGTTATCATCATATGTAAAGTTTGTAAGTCTAAGATTATCGCTAAACGATAATCATCTTTATATTGTCTAAAGCTTGTATTAACATAAGAGTTATGGTTTGTAATGTAAAATAAATGCAGTTGTTCTTTTAAAAATGTCGCATATAGAGGTCAATACCTCGCAATGAAATCATACGTTATCTAACTCGTTCTTATGGTTAAGGACGGGTTATGACACTGTTTCGATTGCTCGGTTGGATATTTCACTATAAATTCACCCCCTTCGTTTCCTTTATATTTTGGAGTTCCATCCTTTTGTTTTCTCCTCCCGACTTTAAGTCAAATGAATAATGGTCCAAAATTCGTAGGTATGAAGTTTCGAATGAATGTGATTAATGTTCTAAGAGAGAAATTGTAATAGCACGATCTTGATTGGTTAAATTACCAGAATTTAAGAGAAAGATAGAACTATCAGGAAGATATGTTCTTGACATGTTCAGAGATTAGGTAGAATGTAAGAGTCATGTAACATGGCACCTAATGACGTTATGATCTGTGAACCATTAAGTTCCATTAGAAACTCAGCATTACTTACTGTAATATAATCACGTTGATCAAGTGTCATTATATTATACTAACTCATGCTTCAGTTCTGAACATTACTTCAAAAGCATTCATATTTTAATTTTGAATTTTTCAGAATTTAGAAACTAAAACAGTTTCCTTTCTGATGTAACATTGAATATCGCGAAGAGATAAATGATTTCAGATAAGAATAGTTATGAAAATATCTTCAGAAATATCGACGATATTTATAATAAAAGATACGATGATATCTTAGAATTTCTAATATCGAAGAATGATGAAGAAGATTTGTCCGCAAGGTTTAGAGTCATGAGCAAGGTATCCGCTAAAGATTTCATCAGAAACAGAATCATCTGGATTCTTTATGTACAAGTTTAGTACTTGTGATTTGTTCAGAGTCTCCTTCATGGTTTGCTCAATTCGTTTTTCAGTATAAAACTTTTTGAGCTTTTTCAGCATGCCATTCTTTATTATCAAACTTTTGACTGTTAAGGCAGTCTTCAGTTTTCACTGCTTCATCAGCTTTTTCAAAACTCGGAAAACTGATTCATAGGCTAAAGCGCTTTTCAGAAATTCAGAATTGAAGATCATAATTCTAAAGGTTATATGTATACATATAACTGTTGATGTAGAAATGTTGTGAGATTTGAAATACTGATTACAGATTCTCGATAATTGGTATGACAATTCTTGTTATAAGAAGTGGATGAGTATAAGATTTTAATGAACAATATAATGGTTCTTCGGAGAAACTTAAGTCAATGAGTAACGAAGTTGCTAGTAAATTTACTGCTAATGTGGTGGGATATATACGATTCCCTGGTAAAGATGACGAACAGCAAACTTATATATCTAGGTTATAATAAAGCTAATCTGAATGAAAATTGAAGTTGATTTGCTGGAGCTGTGAAAAAATTGGCTAAATTGAAAAAGAATTGCAATGTTATTTTCGGTAATAGCAATGCCAAAGGATCTGACACAGATATGTGTGGTTGGATCATCCTCTCGATTGTTTCTTAATTGAGGGGTTTCAAGGATCATGAAGGGTTTGAACGCGGATTGTAATCGTCAAGATACAAATGAGATTTAAGATGAAATCAAGTGGCAAACTTGAAGAATTGTTTAGTTTCATATATTATAATCAATATTTTAATTAATTTTAATTGTCCAATGTAAATAGTCCATAGTTAGTAGTTCAATAATTCATATATAGTTTAATATATAATATTCGAATTAATTAATACGTATCGTGACCCATTATATACATGTCTCAGACTCGATCACAACTCAAGGTATATATATTATTTTAGAATCAACCTCAACCCTGTATAACTAACTCCAGCATTACTGCATATAGAGTGTCTATGGTTATTCCAAATAATATATATAGATGACGTCAATATGATATGTCAAAACATTGTATATGTGTCTCGATTTATTCGATGATATTTAAAGTGCGTAAAATAAATAACAGAAATTAAATGACGATAAATAAAATTGCGAGAATTAAAATTGCGATATATAAATTGCGATAAATAAATGTAATAAGGAATTAACAGTTAGCTAGGGACAGTTAGCTAGGATTTTGTTAGTGTGGATTCTTAACAAAATTTCTCATAGTTAATTTGTTTGTTTCTAACCAATTTTAATTTGTCCAATGTTTTCTTCATTATGCCACTTGTTGGATTCTGATAGGACAAAATCCAAATATGAAATTGAATGAAAATGGTTATTCTGCGATGAACGGATACGTATATCTGTGGATGCAAGTAGGATAGTAAATGACTGTTGAATCAGATTGGAAAAATGTACAGTGTAACTTATTAATGTGAAATCTAAATATTTCTCGGGTATTACCTACCCGTTAAAATATTTTCACCATTAACAGTTTGTACAAAATAATTTTTTATTACAATCTTTATGAAAATATATATACATATATATTTTCTTCAGATGTAATCATGGATTTAATGAGTCAATATAATGTTAAACTCATTTGATTTACCGTTAGAACTAGAATACATAATCTCCAAAACATTAGAAATTATGTAATCGCCATGTAGAACGAAGATAACTGATGTAAAACGATACGTAGGATGAAGATCATGCTTGGAGTATAGATTGTGATTTTGTGGCGTGTGGTGTTGATGGTACGGTTGCTGTTGCTGGTGGTTCTGTTTGTGTCGGTGATGTTGCTGAAGCTGGTAAGTTTTGCACCATATTCTCCAAAATCATTACTCAGGCGCGAAGCTCGTTGAATTCTTCGGTTACTCCGGGATGATTGGTGATTGGAACAAAAGGATGAATAAGGTTTAGAATTGTAGATAATATATAATCGTTGCGAACTATTCTGGAAATGAGGGTGAAATTGTTGTTTCTAATTGGTTCCGGTAAGTGTTTCAGGTTCTTCACCAATAGGGCAATATGGTTGGTGGAAAGGATCTCCTTATTCGCATTTTCATTTATTAAGTCAACTACGAACCTATCCTCAATTCATCCAGAATTGATGATGACTAATTGGTTGGTTCATTCCGGTTACACTTTTTTCGAAGTTCAGGAAGAAATCCATATCGGAATAGCTGTCGGAACCCGAGGAATTTGAACTAGTTGTGAGTTCCATCTTGTACGGTTAGATAAAGGATTTTTTTTCGATTTGAAATGATTTTTGGTTATCGGATGATTTTCTATTTACATAGAATACCTCTATATAATATAGAAGATCCCGTAGGTTACGGAGGAATTTTCGGAAGCTGTCAGACAAAGTTTATAGTAACAGATACGCTAAGATACGAATTTATCTATACACTATCTATGCAATAGAGGCAGTAAGACGTGTCTAGACTTTAAGGATGATAAGCAAGTAATTTTTGACACGAAATGATAAGTAAAACTTTTGACATGCAGACACAGTCGAAGTCCAGACCCACTAATGCATCTAAACAACTATCTGTTAGACACACTAATGCAAGACCTGGTTCACTAAGACCACCGCTCTGATACCAACTGAAACGCCCCGTCCAAATCCATATGGACGATTACATTACATTTGGTTACATCGCGAGGTACTTGACCTCTATATGATACATTTTACAAACATTGCATTTGTTTTTAAAAGACAAACTTTCATTTCATCGAAAATTGACGGCATGCATACCATTTCATAATATATCCAGCTATAAATGACTTAATAATATTCTTGATGAACTCAACGACTCGAATGCAACGTCTTTTGAAATATGTCATGAATGACTCCAAGTAATATCTCTCAACTTGTTTGTTCTCTCCCTCCAGGAAGGGCTATCGAGTGGATTTGACTGTTGCCACACCTTGTCAGGTTGGAAATTTAAGCAAACCGTGAGCGGTGGAGGCTTTTGCACCAAAATTTTTAAAGAACTTTCTTTCTAATATCACATTTTTGGCGGTCACGAATTTGACGACGTAAAAGTCATTGACCTCACTACGAAGTTAAGGTTGAGTGCCTACCGTGAGCATTGCCTTAAGTTTACCCATAGGTTCTTCAGTATTTCCTGTGAAGCTAGAGATAATGGCTTTTGACTGTCTCATTTTCCTTTCGACACATTTTGGGAGTTGGTAAAGGCAATGGGCATACAGGACATCAACTTCACTTCCTGTGTCGGTGTACATTTTCTTGATTCGAAATCCGTCTATCAAACCGTCAACCACGACTGGTTCCTCCTGAAAGTATCGTGTCGGAAGCTTTGGGAAATTGATTGCAACATCTTTCCAAGAACCACGTGTCGGGTGCTCATCCTTTTCAATGCTAATCATGTTGATCACAACTTTGTCTTTTGCCTTCTCACGCTTCTTGTCGTCTTCCTTTTGCCAATTGAATGTTTTGTTTGGATCAGCTTTTTTGAAATTCTGACCCTGCAACAAGTGATATCTAGTTTAACAATTTGGGGATAATAATTGGTCTATTATTATCATTTTGTTATTTTTCAATATAAGTAATAAAACTATTTAATCGAAATCTCGTATGACTCAAAAGTTCGAATAAACACTCTTTTAATATATTTACATTAAAATCAATCGAGATTATATCTTTCGTGAGATAATCTTATTACAATCTCTTATAATAAATATTAAATATAATATAATATAATAACAACTCTATTTATTTCCTAAGAAATAGACTAAATATAAATAACAACTCTTATCCTCTTTCGTAGTCTCTTGGGACGATATATAAACTTGCTAAATACTATACTAGTATGATCGGATTTTGTTGCTCGTAATGGTGTAAAAGTGTTAAGTAATTTGAAGTATTATAAATTTAAAAGTTGAAACAAAACTAAGCACTACACACAAACTTTTGACACATCAATCTTTCTCATGATAACTCATGTTTTTTGAACACTGATATACCACTAACGGACGGTTTTATTCGTGCGGTGTCGTTGGGCCGCAGGCCGTCCTGTTCGGTTGAACAAAGTAGCACACAGTGGTTTTTGTTTATTTATATTGTGCGGGGCCTAAATTTACTTTTACTTTCTAAGGTGTAGAAGGTGTAAGTTAACCTAGTGTCGTGTTTTTTTATGGATTAACGAATTGAAGATCAAGTGTATAATTTTTTTTTAATTAAATTACCTAGATAAAAGATAGTAGTTGTTTTTAGCTAAAAGTCCTAAGTGCAGAAAAGTAAATAAGTGGAAGGATATCCGGAGTATGCAGATCAGGGAAATGTTGACCAAGATATCAGTGTTGGATTAGGGAAAGGTAATTATGCTTATGTTAAGACTATGCTTGGCATGATGTAGATCTGGTTGGATGAGCCAATTACACAGACCTACTTGTCTCTGAACTCTTCGAGTTCTCTTTGAGCAGTGAGAAGTATGTCACTTGGTCGTATAATTGAAAGGTAGCTATACCTCGGAGGTTATCCTCAGTAAAATACTAGGTTTATTAGTGAGTTAAGCTCTAATCCTAACCCTCGTTATCAGTTTAGTTAACTGAATAACAATGTGCCATGTTGATCGAACACTGATCACAAACGGAAGGAATCCGCCGGCTTAAGTTGGCAAAACCTTAAATGAAAACTAACAACCATTCCATCATACTAATGAGATCATATGAATTCAAACATTATACAGCATTACAGTTGATATACTGATAGTAAAGCAGATAGAAACCTAATAAATACCTAAATAGTTGATATGACTAAGTCCTAAGGCAACAATCAAACAAGAACATGCAATAGGCTTGGGTCACACAGTGAAGGCACTAACTAGATCTTAACAGCTCCTAAGAAGTCTTTTCGGAACAGTCAATAGGCATACTAGGTTATTCATGTCTCAATTCCTAAGTTCCGTATAAAAGCGTATTAAATGACTCTCGGGAACTCCGGCCATACCAAGTTCATAGAATCTTCAGATACAGTATAACCAGGGGTCTTAATCCTATGAAGTAGCTAATTTCACATAGGTGGACAAGTGCTGATCACAACTTAGGTTGGTCAATCCTTAAGATGCTAGCATATAAATCTATCAGACTTCCTAGTTCAGTATTATAACCGTAATCGTACTAAATTAACATAATTACGCTAACCCAAACTTCTATCATGGCAACATACAGATTAATTAAGCTATCATGGTAATATCGAAACGCATTATTAAACATAAAAAATAAGAACACATGTTTAATACAAAAGACAAGCGTTTGGGATAAAAACCTGAAAAGGCCGAAGAAATCTGCCCGAGATCGCAGGGACTCGCCGAGATATCCTCTGAAAAATAAAAGCTAAGCTAACTACTACTAAAAACTAACTAAAAGCTTGAAAATATGAATGAATTACAAATTGAGTGTGTGTTGAAATGGATGGAGAAAGCCCTTTAAATAGACTTGATTTTTGCCTGCAAACGGCTGGCAGACCGTTTGGCAGGCCGTTTGCAGGGCCCGTTTTCCAGGTTTTCCCTTTTAAGGTGCCCGTTTGCTGTGACAGTTTGGCAGGCCATTTGCCATACTGGAAAGCCATTTGGCAGGCCGTTTGGCTTGCTAGTTTGCTGGATCGTAACTTGATTTCTTGTCTTTCACCGTTTTCGCTCTAGAATCTTCGTTTTACTTGATTCTTTTTGCATTGCCTTCGTAATTACTTAATCTACAAAATCAACCGAAAAGGTGATAACTTTGCAGAAAAAGTTTAAATCTTTATTGTTCTAGGGCTTAATATTGGGGATAAAAATGTGACTTTTTGGCCGATATCAAATAACCCACATTTGGCTTTGCTTGTCCTCAAGCAAAAAGCGGGAATATAAGGATCTTTCTAATAGATTCTCCCTTGCCCCACCCGCAGATCTTTTTATTATGCCTTCATCAGGAGTCGGCACATCTTTCGAAAGTATTAGAAAAAGTTTCGAGCTTCGATGATTTGGTCGCTAGATTTCAATTGCGTTCATAGTGAAAAAGGCGTACTTTCCAACTCTCAGATGTAGAGTATACATGATCAGGTTCCTCACTAGCGGGTCACTCATATCACTCAAGTGTTTAGGGTGTCCTATTCTAATTGTATTGTTGTTTAGAAGCCAGTCGTGTAACAGTTCTCATCATAGGCTTGATAAAGCATCGATATCTTCACCGGTTAAGTAAGGACGGAACTGATCTTCTTCCTAGGCATTCTTTCAAGAGAAAGACGAGTTGTAGGGTTTGGTTGGGAAATTTATGGATCGGTGAAAGGTATCCAGATCTTTTGATTTTGAGAGAATTGATAGACTTTGATTCTTCTGAGTATCCATTTTTGGATAGAGTGTGTCTTGGAATCCGTAAAAGTTTTCTTCGAAAGAGGCGGATTTTGCTAAGACTTTGTCTAGAATTTTCTTTGGCTCTTCCGGCATCCTTCGTTAGGGCAACTTCTCAGGTTTTTCTTTGCCTTATTCATAGAGACTTTGCTCTTTCATCATTATTTTTTTTTCGGCATACCCTTTCTTCATAACTTTTGTCTTTCGTTCCTGGTGCCCAGAGAGGAAGTGATAATCCACTGAAAAATAGGTCTTTGACCTATCAAAAACAATCAGGGGTTCGAAATCTTTCAACAAGTGCTTTTGAAGCGAATTTGATCGATCTATCTCTTTACTAATCTCTGGATTTTTTTGATGAATGGAAAGGGGATTAAAGGTAAATCGTGTATTTTGGGAGTGAATTTGGGGTGAATATATCTGATTCATCAACTCTTTATGTGAGTTGGTCGGTTTAAATTGCGTGGAGTGAAAACGGAAACGGATGGCTTTTTGTCTTCTCTATTCAGAATGATTTCGGAAGGAGTATCGCACCTGCACCACGTATGGCGCTTACTAACCATTGGTCTTGAAAGTATATCAGAACCAAGTTCTAACTTAAACCGTACACCGGCACGCTCATAAATTGAAATGACAAAGTACTGTAGATTTGATGGGTCATACAGATACTTTGGGTCCAAGATTCCTCACCTTTTTGGGAGTAGGGGTCGTGCTTGATCATGCGTAGCCTTTTACATATTTTTTTAAAAGAAATCTTTTTACATAAAACATAATTTTTAGCTTAATCGTTACGTTCTAATGAATATTCCGAAAACCAATTTTGAGCAATTTTATTAGATCTTTTGGGCAAAAACAAGGTAATAATTTTTCGAAATCACCCAATATCCATTGCTTAATTACTTTTTTGACAAAAGAATTTTTCATAACTTAGCGTTTTACGCTTACTCGGCCTTTAAAAACCTTTACCCATTACCCCACACTTAGAAGAACATTGTCCCTAATGTTCTCTAAAAAGAATATTTTAATACTTTATAAATTAAGGACATTGACTTCTAAAATTTCAAAGTTAATTGCGGGGGTTACCCCGCACTTAGAGATTTTAGTGTGTAATAATCAAAATTGGTTTGAGGAAGGATTACTTCCCTATGGTCATGTTACTTTACTAGTGATGGGCCTTCCTATGGCCAGTCTCCTAATTGCAGGAAATGACTAGTCTCTTTTGATAATATTTGTGCATGAAGAACAAAAAGAGAAAGGCAGCATTTTCACTATATATAACTTTTTAGTACAATGCTTTAAAAAGATAAAAAGTAAAAATAAAGTAAAGTAGTCTATGGAATACTATCCTGGTCAATGTGCTGAGTCGGCACTGTGAAGTATCCAAAGAGATCATCATCATCCTCTAGTCTCAGCAAATACTCAAGTGGTTGCCCTATATCCAACTCAGGGCCTAGCAGTGAATCCAGACAGAGGTATGACAACAACTCCAGGTGTGATAGGCTCGGGAAAGGTTCCTCGTCAGGTATGCTCCCGGTGATCTCAAATGCCTGGGCCGTTGGTGGCTCAACTGATATGGGAATAGTGACTAAGTGACTACCCTCAGGTAGCTCAGTGACTGGGACTGGCTGGGTAACTGGAGCAGGCAGCGTGATGGGAATAGGAGTAGCATGTGCAGGCATGGCAGCTGAGGCAACTTGAGTGAACTGAGGCCGGTGTGGAACGCCAGGGGGGTAGCTTGTCGTGTCGGCTGAACATGGAGAGCTAGCCTAAATGACGACAGGCCCAGAGTACTGTGCGACATCCCCTCGTGCTGAAGGTATGCTTTAAGAGCTCAGTAAAGCTTCTGATGGTCTCTAAGTAATGCCCATGTAACATCAGGGTCATTTAAGGTGGCTCTATAGTGTATCACCGTCTGTGGCTCATGTGTCTCTAGTAGCTGTGTGTGCTCAGAAGGTCTCCTAGCTAAATGTCTAGATCGTCGAACAGGAGGAGCTGGTGGTGCTGTTCTAATATCCTCCTCAACACTCTCCAAAATCAATCGCCTTGGGCCTAATTGCCCTTTGGATGGCCTGTTCTGATCAGCACTGCTTCCGGATGAGTAAACTCTAGGAGTCCTCCTCCTATGAACTGGGATGTAAGGTGAAGCTCCTGAACTTGGTATTTTTGCCTGAACACATTAACAAACTTATAAGTACTAAGCGCAAGTATGGCGCTTAGTTGTTAGTACACAGAGATAATATCTTAAGACTGAAAATAATTGAAATAAATAATAAAAAGGATAAGCAAGGGGTGCCTCCCAAGAACGCTTTGTTTATCAGGTCGTCACAGCTCGACTTTTCCTTGTCAGGTCTTCAGAATGGATCAAAGGAGAAGAGGTGCTCCTCCTTATCGTTGTCTTCTAGATAAGCTTTCAGCCAGTGGCCGTTGACTTTGAAGTTGCCAGTAGGTCCTTCTAATTCCACGGCTCCATGTGGAAAAGCATGTACAACTTTGTATGGGCCACTCTATCTTGATCTAAATTTTTCGGCGAACTTCTTGAACCGAGAATTAAAGAGCAGAACTTTATCTCCAGGGGCGAACTTTGTAGGAATCAATTTTGCGTCATGCGTAAGCTTCGTTCGTTCCTTGTAGATGTATGACGTTTCATATGCTTGGTCTCTTAATTCGGCGAGTTCGTTCATCTGCATCTTCCGATGCTTTGCGGTAACTGAGGGATCGAGGTTGCAGGTCTTCAAGGCCCAGAGAGCTTTATATTCAAGTTCCAGCGGAAGGTGACAGGCTTTTCCATAGATCATGTGGTAGGGTGTAGTCCCTAGAGGATTTTTGTAAGATGTTCGGAATGCCCACAGAGCATCGTCTAGTTTCTTGACCCATTTATTTCCATGATGGCCGACAGTTCGTTCTAAGATTCTTTTGAGTGCTCTGTTCGTGACCTTTGCTTGTCCGTTAGTCTGCGGATGATAGGCAATGGACATTTTGTGGGTAACTCCGTATTGTTGCATCACCTTCATAAATTGAGTATTACAGAAGTGTGTACCTCTGTCACTTATTATAGCATGAGAAGCTCCAAATCGGCAGAAGATTCTCTTTAGGAAGTTGGTGACGACTTTGGCATCATTGGTTGGAAATGCTTGGGCTTTGACCCATCTGGAGACGTAATCTACTGCTACGAGGACATATTCTTTCCCATTAGACTTTGGGAATGGGCCCATAAAGTCTAATCCACATATATCGAAGATCTCGCAAGCTTGGATATTAGTCCGACACATCTCATTCTTCATAGAGATAATACCTTGCCTTTGGCATGCGTCGCAACGCTTTACAAGCTCTTGCGCATCTCGGAATATAGACGACCAAAAATAATCCTGATTCGTAGACTTTTCTTGCGGTTAAGTTTGCTCCATGATGACCTCCAGTTGGTCGATGGTGACATTGTTGAAGAATCCATGCTGCTTGTTTTTCATCTACGCACCTCCTGATTATCTGATTAGGGCCAATTCTAAACAGTTAAGGATCTTCCCAGTAGTAGTACTTGGCATCCCTGAAGAACTTCCTTCTTCGGGAGGTGCTCATTCCCTTCTGTACTACTCCGGCAACTAGGTAGATGGCCATGTCGGCATACCAAGGAGTGTCAGTAAATTGTGATCCTATGTGAGTTTGTCCTAAACTCATAAGCTGTTCTTCGGGAAATTTATCTCTGATATCTTGTTCAACAAGTTGTTCCATCGCTGGGTTCTCCAAACGACTAAGATGGTCTGCTGCGATGTTCTCTGCTCCTTTATTATCTTTAATCTCAATATCAAATTCCTGAAGGAGTAAGATCCATCGTAGGAGTCTTGGTTTCACGTCTTGCTTAGTGAATAGATATCTGAAGACTGAATGATCTGTATAGGCCATAGTTTTGGACAGGATGAGATTGGAACGGAATTTGTCAAAGGAGAATACTACAGATGCATCCTTTTCCGTGGTAGTGTAATTCTCTTGAGCTCCGGTTAAGTTTTTGCTTACGTAATAGATTGGATGAAAGTGCTTATCTGTCTGCTGTCCAAGCACGGATCCAACTGCGAAGTCACTCGCATCACACATGATTTCAAACGGTAGACTCCAATAGAAGCTATCATGATTGGCGCATGTGTCAGCTGTACCTTTAGATAGTTGAATGCTTTTCGACATTCTTCATCGAAGACAAACGGGACTTCCTTTCCTAGGAGATGAGTGAGAGGTCGCGTGACCTTTGAAAAATCCTTAATGAAGCATCGGTAAAAACCGGTGTGTCCAAGGGAACTCCTTACCGCTTTTACTGTGGTAGGTTCTGGAAGTTTAATAATGGTCTCAATCTTAGCCTTATCAACTTCTATTCCTGCTTTTGAAATCTTATGTCCTAAAACTATCCCTTCTTTAACCATGAAGTGACATTTTTCCCAATTCAGAACTAAATTCGACTCTTCACACCGGGTGAGCATCTTGTCAAGGTTTGAAAGGCACGAATCAAAGGTACTACCAAACACGGAGAAGTCGTCCATGAAGACTTCCATACAATGTTCAATCATGTCATGTAATATTGCTACCATGCATCGCTGGAATGTAGCTGGTGCATTGCATAGCCCAAAGGGCATGCGTCGATAAGCAAATGTTCCATAAGGACAGGTAAAGGTTGTCTTTTCTTGGTCCTTTGGATCGAGGGGAATCTGAAAGTAGCTGGAAAAACTGTCAAGGAAACAGTAATATTCATTTTCTGATAGACGTTCCAATATTTGATCGATGAAAGGTAATGGAAAATGATCCTTTCAGGTTGCATCGTTTAGTTTACGATAATATATGCAAACCCTCCAACCGGTGACTTCCCGAGTTAGAATAAGCTCATTATTCTCATTTTGAATTACGGTTGTCCCTCCCTTTTTGGGTACCACTTGAATGGGACTAACCCATGGTGAATCAGAGATGGGATAGATCAGATCGGCGTCCAGAAGTTTGATTACTTCTTTCTTGACGACTTCTTAAATCATAGGGTTGACCCTTCTTTGCCTCTGAACTGAAGGTTTGAAATCATCTTCCATGAAAATCTTGTGGGTGCAATAGTTGGGGCTGATAGCTTTTATGTCGGAGATCTTCCAAGCAATTGCCTTCTTATGTGATTTCAAAACTTGAATCATTTTCACCTTCTCTTGTGGCGTGAAGTCTTTCGAGATGATTACAGGGAGTTGAGATTCTCATTCTAAGAATGCATACTCCAGATTGTCGGGTAACTTCTTTAACTCTAATTTCGGAGGTTCCTCGATAGATGGCTTCACCCTAGCTATCTCCTTTCGGTCTAACGAGTCATACTTCTCCTGAAATTCTGATTCTTCGGTAGCGGTCACTGATGCTATCTGTTCTTCATTTTTGGAAATTGTCCTTCTTAATGCTTCCTCTTCAGAAACGTCTTCTTTAGTTTCGAAGGTAGGTTTGGGAAACTCCTCACAGTCCTCCTTTGATTGGGGTTCCTGATATACCAGAATGAAATCTGTTTCTTCATTCGGTCTTCTCCTTAATAGAGGTAAACGAATGCCTTGTCCTAGCGGTGCTATTTGAATAGTCTTACCAAGAAAATTACTTTCAGAGAGGGGAGATTTGTGTTGACTAAGGTTTATGGCTGAATGGTTGTCGTGATTTCCTTCAGGAGGTGTAAAGAACAGATCCTTAGAAATTTGATCTTGACTACATATAGCCATAGTTTCTTCCAGGTATTCGTTGACGAGCTCTTGAAAAGAATCAGAGAGATTCACATCTTCTTCTCTAGGATGGTTCATGAGGCGATCAACATTGAATGTGATTTCTTCTCCTTTAACCCTTAATTTCAATGATTTCTCGTGCACATCAATTACGGCCTTGGCAGTATTCAGGAATGGTCTGCCAAGAATGAGTGGGACCTTCGTGTCTTCCTCAATATCCATAATGAAGAAATCAACGGGAAATGCGAACTTATTCACTCTAACTAGGACATCTTCAGCTATTCCCCGAGGAATCTTAACTGATCTATCTGCGAGCTGGATAGTCATTCTGGTAGGCCTTAAGTCATTTAATCCTAGCTTTTTGAATAACGAATAGGTCATTAGGTTTATACTGGCTCCTAAGTCTGCTAATGCATTGCTAATTTGGACATCTTGCAGGTAGAAAGGTACCGTAAATCTTCCTGTATCTCCTAACTTAAGGGGAATTCCATGTTGTAACCCTAACGAGCATTCTTCACTTAAGGGCAAGCTAACTATCTCTCTTAATCTCTCTTTATTTGAAAGCAGTTCTTTGAAAATTTTAGCACAGTTCGGCATTTCTACTAAAGCATCTACTAGTCGTACATTCAAATGCAAATTCTTGATAATATCCCAATACTTAGCGAATTGCGCTTCTTGTTTTTCCTTCCTAAGCCTACCTGGAAAAGGTATGCGGGCGCGCGGAATAATATCCGGGGCCTTAGGAGAGATAGGTTCCGGTGGATTGACAACTGGGTCAATTGGCACAGGTTCCTTATCGTAAAAATCTTGTATGGGTATATTGACAGTTGTTTCCTTCCCTCCTTTAGTGATTACTAGGGCATCAAACTCACTGCACTCTATTTCAACTTTAGTGGTTAAACGTTTAAGCTTAAGCTGAAAATTAGTGATTAATTTTTCAAAAGTCTTTATCAAAGTGTCGAACTTATTCTGACATTCTATGACTTGAAGGTTTATCGTGTATTGCTTTTTCATAAATTCAACTAAAATTTCCTTAGAGTGGAGAGTAGGTTTGTGCAACGGGAAGATTATATTATGATCCGAGCTATTTTGCTGTTTGTGTGCTCATCTAGGGTAAGGATACCTCATATTGGTTCTAGTAGCATCGAAGTTTCTAGGAATTAGTAAACTTTGAAGAGTGAAGGTGAGATCTTGTAACCTGGTTTCCAGCATTTTTACCGTATAAGCGAAGACGTCATCCTTCTCAGCAGCTTCATTACTCGAATCTTCCTGTTGTGCAGCAATTGTGTCCAAGAGATTTCATGCTTCGTCTGCTGTTCGGGACATAAAATTGCCTCGCGAGGCCATGTCTAGGAGAGACTTATCATCCTTGGTCAAACCATTGTAAAACATACAGATTATGTATGCCCGACTTAGCAAATGATTCGGACATCTTTTAAGCATCATCTTTATTCTATTCCATGCTACACACAATGACTCGTTTTGTTTTTGAGAAAAGTTTGTGATGTCATTTCTTAAACAAGTTTGCAGGGAGGGTGGATAAAATTTGTTCAGAAATTTAGTGGCTAAGTCCTCCCATGAATGGATTAAATTCGGGTTAAGTTCGTCAAACCATGCTAAAGCGTGTGCAGAAAGTGAATATTGAAAAAGATGAAGTTTCAAAATGTTTTTCTCGTTTTCTTCCTTCTTAAAAGATTCAACCTAACTGATAAATTTGTTTAAATGAAAGTTCGGATCGTCAGTCTGCAATCCTTGAAATTTATAGATCATACTGACTAGTTTAATCATGTGTAAACTGATTTCAGGAATTCCTTCGGTTCCTAAGGTGATTGGTCCTCCTTTTTCCTTTAAGCATGACTTATGCATAGAAGCAAGGGTATCTTGTTGTTCCATTTTTTAGATTTTCTGTTTAAAAAGACTTAAAAGGTAACTTTTAGAAAATATTGATTTACTAAAAGGATCGATAATTTAATAAAAACAATTATTCATGAAATTCGGTCGCTAACCAAATCGGATATCTTAACTGATGGGATTTCTTACAGATTACTTGTATCGAGGTGGCCAGGCCGACTATTGAGAGGCAGGATCCTTTTGGTTCCAATATAATTGTAGACTGTTCGAAAAATCCAACAACCAAGTCTGTGTATAATTGTCTTTCTTAGACACCAGCAAACAACACTTTTGTCTGTTTAAAATCTTTCTCAATCAAAATATTCGATCCCCGATAATGGCGCCATGAAAATCTACCGATATGCCACTAACGGACGGTTTTATTCGTGCGGTGTCGTTGGGCCGCAGGCCGTCCTGTTCGGTTGAACAAAGTAGCACACAGTGGTTTTTTTTTATTTATATTGTGCGGGGCCTAAATTTACTTTTACTTTCTAAGGTGTAGAAGGTGTAAGTTAATCTAGTGTCGTGTTTTTTTATGGATTAACGAATTGAAGATCAAGTGGATAATTTTTTTTTAATTAAATTACCTAGATAAAAGATAGTAGTTGTTTTTAGCTAAAAGTCCTAAGTGCAGAAAAGTAAATAAGTGGAAGGATATCCGGAGTATGCAGATCAGGGAAATGTTGACCAAGATATCAGTGTTGGATTAGGGAAAGGTAATTATGCTTATGTTAAGACTATGCTTGGAATGATGTAGATCTGGTTGGATGAGCCAATTACACAGACCTACTTGTCTCTGAACTCTCGGAGTTCTCTTTGAGCAGTGAGAAGTATGTCACTTGGTCGTATAATTGAAAGGTAGCTATACCTCGGAGGTTATCCTCAGTAAAATACTAGGTTTATTAGTGAGTTAAGCTCTAATCCTAACCCTCGTTATCAGTTTAGTTAACTGAATAACAACGTGCCGTGTTGATTGAACACTGATCACAAACGGAAGGAATCCGTCGGCTTAAGTTGGTAAAACCTTAAATGAAAACTAACAACCATTCCATCATACTAATGAGATCATATCAATTCAAACATTATACAGTATTACAGTTGATATACTGATAGTAAAGCAGATAGAAACCTAATGAATACCTAAACAGTTGATATGACTAAGTCCTAAGGCATCAATCAAATAAGAACATGCAATAGGCTTGGGTCACACAGTGAAGGCACTAGCTAGATCTTAACAGCTCCTAAGAAGTCTCTTCGGAACAGTCAATAGGCATACTAGGTCATTCATGTCTCAATTCCTAATTTTCGTGTCCAAAAGGGCATGAAATGCCTCTCGGGAACTCCGGCCATACTGAGTTCATAGAATCTTCAGATACAGTATAACCAGGGGTCTTAATCCTATGAGGTAGCTAATTTCACATAGATAGACAAGTCCTGATCACAACCTAGGTTGGTCAATCCTTAAGATACTAGCATACAAATCTATCAGACTTCCTAGTTCAATATTATAACAGTAATCGTACTAATACGCTAACCCAAACTAAATTCGACTCTTCACGACCCGGAAATTTCTGACCAAATTTAAAACTTAATCTTTATATTTATATGATATCGACACGATAAGCAAAGTTGAATTTCAAAAATGTTGAACTGTGTTTATGTATTCATTTAACCTCGACCAAACTTCGACGATTCACTAACAATTGTGTGTAAACAAATATATATATATATATATATATATATATATATATATACATATATATATACATATATATATATATATACATATATATATATATATATATACATATATATATATATATATATATATATATATATATATATATATATATATATATATATATATATATGAAAGTATATAATAATTAGAAATATTAAAAGTATAATTATAACTTTGGAATCAAATATGTAAATAAAATACAAAATAATTATGATGTAATTTAAAATGAATCTATATTTAAATATATATAATTTTATGTATATATGAATATTATAATATATGTATAGTGTATAAATATTCAATTATATATTATATAATTAGTAACTATGATATAATTGATAAATTGTGATATTAATATATTAAATGTAATTAAAAATTAAAAATATAATTGTTACACTACAAATAGTATTATTACTTTCATTATTATTATTAATATCAATATTATTAATATTGAAACCAGTATTAGTTATATTATTATTTTCAATGTATAATACATATATAAATATGAAAGTTGATACGTTGAAATGATTATAGTATTATACTAATTTTATTGTTATCATTATTAATATCAGTATTATTATATATAGTAGTAAAATTTACAATTTAGTTATTATTATGATTTTTAATAGTATATTTACTAAAAACTATCATTTTCATTTATAATTTTTTTTTATCATTATTTCATTACTCTTAACATTATTCTTATTATTATTTGTATTATTTTGATGTTATTATTATTAACCTTATTATTACTTTTAGTATTATTATGTACATTGATATTATTAATTATTTTTAACATTTATTATTCATAATACTATTATTATTAGTATTTTATTATTAATAAATATTCAGTATTATTATTAATATATTTAATAAATTATTAATATCAACTGTATAAGAATTATAAAATTCGATGAATGAATCTGATATATATCACTGTCTGTTATTTTTTTTATTTTTTTTCTCTCATTTCCTTCTAAGTATGACAAACCATCGATTGCAATTTGTCACTACAAAATAACTTACGATCAAATCCTGTTTCCAATCTGATTATTAATCGAATCTCATCACAGTATGATGACAAAAGCTGTTAGGAGTCGTAATCTGTTTTCTATTATTTTATTTATTTATTTATTTATTTTCTCTGATTTGATTCTCTATGTCGATTGTCCTTCGCTATAAAACAAGTGAATTACTCTGTTATGAGGGAATCATTCAATTCACCATCATCATTATCAATTACAATCAAACATTTTTATCTAATAATTTTCAACAGAAAAATAAACACAGCTCGCACCTCTGTTTTGTGTTCATTTTATCAAAACCTTGGATTTGTATCAATCTTCAAAATCTAGAATTGCAGTTGTGTTAGGAATCTTCTACTTAAACTATCTGTGAAGTTTCAAATCCCAATTCTTTATAATGAATTCGAATTTTGGAGTCAAACATTAGAAATCAAAAAGTCAACCATCCGGTTCATCAAGAAATTCGATTTCTGTTGGTTGTTTCTGAATAAATTAAGGATTCATAGGGTTTCTAGAGAGGATTTCAAACCTTTTTCATTCAAGAATCGTAGTCTAAAACTTTCTAAAATTGCGAGATTGATTTTGAGTTCTTGAAGAACTTAAATGAGCTGTTACAGCTCTTTATTTTTTTCATGTCAATCTCTAAACATTTCTGATTATATATAAATCCTAAAACTACTTTAATTTTGTATTCAATTGTTATATTTAAGGATTTCAGTCGATTGAATTGTTGAAGATGAAGATGGAATTAAACCAAAAATAATAACGGGTTATATTTTTCTCGCGTACCAGTTGTTTCAGATTTTAATTATTTTTGTTTGTTAATTAAAACCTCGACGATAAGCTGTTTTTGTGTCGAAACTAAATCAATCTGTACTTATGTATTTGTGTTTTGAGTATTGGATAATACTCTGATCGACTTGATGAAGATAAAGGAATAGAATCAGAAAGGGACGGTATATATATATTTTGGTATAAGATTAATCAAAAAAACAGCTCCGGTGTACTGGTTAGAGTGTGATGTTGGTGAGCAAGAGGTCTCGGGTTCGAGCCTGGGCATGGGTTGTTTACATTTTTTTTTGGACTTCATCCCTTTGAGGTAGTCTTCATTCATTTATTTATTATTATTATTATTATTATTATTATTATTATTATTATTATTATTATTATTATTATTATTATTATTATTATTATTATTATTATTATTATTATTATTATTATTATTATTATTATTATTATTATTATTATTACTTATTAATATTAATTATTATTATTATTATTAATATGATTATTATTGTTATTATTATTATTGTTATTAATATTAGTACTAAAATTATTACTGTCATTAACATTATTAATATAAGTAGTAATTATCAATTATTATTATTACTAGGTATTAGTAATATCATAATTATTATTAGTATTATTATTATTATTATGAAGATTATTGTTAGTATTAACTAGTGTTCGAACCCTCGCTTCGCGCCGGGGTTCGGTTTTCAATGTATTATATTGCGTTTAGTTTGTAAAATTATTTCGTGGCTAACGATGATATCGTTGAAGCGCAACTCGAGTCGAACTAAAAGGTATAATCCGTGAAAGATTTAAATGTTATTTTAAATTAACAATATATGCACATCTCCGCGTTTCACTATGGAATTGTCGACTTTTAAAAATTTAACGCAAAATCGACGTGTATGAAAAGTACCTCAAATATTTAGCGTTTTTTAAAAAGCGTTTGTATTGCATATAGTTAGTGACAGTGTGCTCCTAAAATTATTTCGAGTTTAATGATGGTGCCAGAAAAATTTAACTCGTTGCGAGCGAGAAAGATATGGCCCGTTGAATATTTGGGTGGAGTTTATTTAATTTTTTTTTATGAAAATGAGTATTTGACACTATACCCCCTGTTTGGGGGGTCAATTTTAATATTTGAACAAACTATGGGGCCTTTTTTTAAAAAAAAAGGTGGAAAAGGGGGAAAAAAGCGAAAGGACGAAAGCGCCCCTGGTGACTATTAATCGTTTTTGTCTATTAGGTAGTATATAAAGTATGTGGTCGATTTATAATGAATGAGAAATTTAATGGTTAAAATATAAAATGTTAAAAGTGTGTGGTAAGTTTATAAAAACCATAAAGTTAACGATTATGTATTTTGGGGCTAAAATTTAAGTAAGTAAAAGGTTAGGGGTAGTTTGTGAAAATTGTGAGGTTTACTATTCACTTTAGCTTTGCCTTTTAGATATGTAGATATAATATATAAGCATGTATATTGTTATTATTATTGTATCTTTAACAACATCATTAATATTATTAGTATTATTATTATTGTTAGCATAAGTAATATTATTATTACTATCATTATTATTACTTTTACCATTATTAATATTATTTTAACTACATTATTATTACTATCAATATCATTATTGTAAAAACTATTATGATTATGAAAGTAAAAGTTTTAAAAAATGTTGTTAAGATTATAAATATGAAAATTATAAATATGAATATCGATGTTATTATGAAATTTATATGTAAGTTTAAAACGGATTATTATTATTATTATTATTATTATTATTATTATTATTATTATTATTATTATTATTATTATTATTATTATTATTATTATTATTATTATTATTATTATTATTATTATTATTATTATTATTATCACTATTATTATTACTGTTATAATTACAAATAAAAATATATGTAAAAACACATACCATTATATTAATATTTCTTAATACTATATTTTGTTACTAATTAAACTATATTAAAATTTAATATGATAATTATTAATTATATACAAAGTATGAATTAAATATATTAAGTTTATCTATATAACATAATATAACAAGTATATTATTAATGATAATAACATATAAATTCGGATTTTGACTTCAGAATAACTATTTTTATTCAACTTCATATTTGGATTTTGACTTATCAGAATCCAACAAGTGGCATAATGAAGAAAACATTGGACAAAATAAAATTTGTTAGAAACAAACAAATTAACTATGAGAAATTTTGCTAAGAATCCACGCTAACAAAGTCCTAGCTAATTGTTCCTAGCTAACTGATTACATTTATTTATCACAATTTATTTATCGCAATTTTAATTCTCGCAATTTTATTTATTGTCATTTAATTTCTGTTATTTATTTTACGCACTTTAAATATCAGGACACGTATACAAGGTTTTGACATATCATATCGACGCATCTATATATATTATTTGGAATCACCATAGACACTCTATATGCAATAATGCTTGAGTTAGCTATACAGGATTGAGGTTAATTCTATAATAATATATATACTTTGAGTTGTGATCGAGTCTGAGACATGTACACGGGTCACGAGACGTATTAATTAATTTGAATATTATATATTAAACTATATATGAATTATTGGACTGTTAACTGTGGACTATCGACTGTGGACTAATAACATTGGACAATTAAAATGAATTAAAATATTGATTATAACATATGAAACTAAACATTTCGTCAAGTTTGCCACTTGATTTCATCTTAAACCTCATTTGTATCTTGACAATTACAATCTGCGTTCAAACCTTTCATGATTCTTGAAAACACCTCAATCGAGAGGATGAACCATCTGCACTTCATCTAATGAAAGAAAGATTGATGCATATAGTTATGCACCTGAAAACACTCAGAACCTGAGTAAACGTTTAACACGTATCTGTGTTAGCTCCTGTGGCGTTGTTATTACCAAAAATAACTTTGCAATTCCTTTTCAAATTAGCCAATTTTGTCACAGCTCCATCGAATCAACTTCGACCTTTCATTCGAATAAGTCTTATTATAACTTTGATATATACGTTTGCCCCTTCATCATTCATCGATATTAGAAATTCTAAGATATCATCGTATATTTCATTATAAATATCCTCGATATTTCTGAAGATATTTTCATAACTAATCTTATCTGAAATCATTTATCTCTTCGCGCTATCAGTGTTACATCATACAAGAAACTGTTAGTTTCTATATTCTGTAAACATTCGAGTTTGAATTATGAATGTTTTGAAGTAGTGTTGAAAATTGATGCATGAGTTAGTATAATATAATAACACTTAATCAACGTGATTATATTACAGTAAGTGATGCTGAGTTTCTAATGAAACGTGATGATTCACAGACCATAACGTCATCATGTGCCATGTTACATGACTCTTACATTCTACTTAATCTCTAAACATATCAAGAACATATCTTCCAGAAAGTTTTATATTTTCTCTTGAATTCTGGAAATTTAACCAACCAAGATCATGCTATTACAAAATCTCTCTTAAGACGTTAGTCATGTTCATTCGAAACTTCATACCTACGAATTCTAGACCATTACTTGCGAAGAGAAAGCAAAAGAATGAAGCTTCAAAATAGAAATAGGAGTATAAATCGCAGTAAATAAAAGAAAGCATTAACTGTGGATGACAAAGATTATAGAAGACAGAAGATGGGACTCCGAAATATAAAGGAGAATATAAAGCCCGATAACAACACATAAATTACAAACCATGTATATCAATGCTTATCACAACATAAAGACACGGGAGAATTAAAAACACTATAACTCCAAGGGCGAAGTAGAAGAAAACAGATTCCTCCGGTGAGAGTTGGAAAAGAAGAACGATCATTGCGATAGTCAGAATAAGAACAAGGATTAGAACCAGATTAAGCATTATTATAATCTTTTGGATATATGAACTGAGAAAGAAGGTATAGAAGTGGTGAAAACTAATGGAACGGAAAAGGTAAATTTATAATATAAATATCAGACGTAGTAATCGGGACAGATCATCGCATTTAATTAAAGAGATCCTAATTTCCTTAAATCCCGAAGAATCAAATCTTATATAAATTTCGAAGATTTTCATTAAATTCCTTGAATTCCGGAAATCCACCGTGACTACGTCACCGGTTAAGACAAACCTGCATTTTCTCATTTCGTTCTTTTGTGATAGTTTCACTCGTATTCCTCATAAACAAATTATTTTAATCGTATTACTCAATGATGATAAAATTCTATTTATAAACTCATATTCGTCATGAAAACATACTTATTGTCGGCCATGACCATCCCAACCAAATTTCGGGACTAAATTACTTTAACGGGTAGGTACCGTGAAGACCCGGGAATTTCCGACCAAATTTAAACTAAATCTTTATATGATTTCGTACGATAAGCAAAGTCTATAATAGTGAGTCTCGAAAATTTTGGAACTATGTTCATATAACCAATTACCCTCTGACTGTGCCTGATGATTCACGAACAATTATTGTAAATAAAAATGTATATATATATATATATATACATATATATATATATATATATATATATATATATATATATATATATATATATATATATATATATATATATATATATATATATATATATGATTCTTAAACATAATTAATATTATATGTATATTGTAATACATATATAAAATGAATAAATATTAAATATATGTTATTATATATTATTAAGTATCACATAGTTAAAAATATGTAATTATAATATATTAAATTGAAATTATAAGTTAAAATAATTGGTATAGTAATATTATTATTATTTTCAATATTAATATCAAATTTAGTACTATTAATATAATATACGAATATAAGTTTATGTAATAATTTGAAATAATAAAATACAACTTAATCAATTGAGTTAATTATGTAAAATATTACACAAGTATAAATATAATTTTTAATGTACTATTTTTAATATAAATACCAACATTAGTGTTATTAATAATCTAAAAAATAAGAACATGTTATATATAGGTTAATAAAGTATTAATATTATTATAAGATATAATATATATAAGAATTAAAACATGTAACTTGTTATATCCTTATTATTTCTAGTATCATTATTAGATATTATCATTATTAACATTATTATTAACAATTATCATTACCATGGTTATTAATATTATTATTATCGTGTTATAAATAATAATATTATTAATATATCTATTAATTTTTAATGTTAATTATAAATAAATTATAAAAGATGATGAAAACGAAACTGGTACATCAATAGCTATTTATTTATTTATTTATTTTTATTTATACTCTTGTTTGCAAATTAGTTACAAGTCGAAATCAGAGAACCAAAACAAACACAAACTGTTAAAAATGGATTCCAATTATTATTTTTTTTTCTTATTTATTGCATACTTGAGATATTGATGTCTAATTGTGGTTACACGTCCAAATCAAGTTTCAATACAAACAAAACGATCGATTCGCATTTCTAAATCTCCGGTATACTCACATTCCACATAATTTTCAAACTGAAAATCAAAGGATACAAAAAAAACACTCGTAACTCTCTGTTCGTGATCCTTCTTAGCCAAAACTTGAAATCAAAACAAATTTCAAAATCTATTAATGAAATTTTGTTAGGAAACCCATATACAAACTATCTGCAAAGTTTCAAAACCCAATTCATTATATCGATCACGAATTTTTGAGTCAAAGCTATTTGTCCAAAAGTTAAACTTTTTGTTCATCGCGAATTTCGAATTTAATTTGATGTTTCAGGTTCAATTGATGTTTGGAAAAGATTCTAGGAGTGATTTGGAACCGAATTTGTGTTGTAATCTTGGTCTATAAAGTTCCCAAATTCAAAATCAATTTTTTTTTTTATATTTACATGCGACAACAGCTTTTCTTTTTTTTCTTTCTTTTAATTTTTTGTCTTCTTTGTTTTGTTGAACAAAATCTTTCATTTCAGTTTGTTTTTAATTTAAATTTACAAATTTTAATTCAAACTTTAACTCATTATCTTGAGTAATCGACATCATCCCTGTTCGACTAGAAAAATTGAGAAGAAGAAGATAAACAGAAACAGGTTACATATAATTGGGTCATAATAATTATCAGAAAAACAAAAGGGATCAGCTGGTTTGGGTGTTTGCTGTGTAAACGTAAGGTCTTAGGCTCGACTCCAAGCTGGACATGTTCTTTTCTTTTTAAGCTCCTTTCTAAGGTAGTCTAATATTTTATTTATTATTATTATCATTATTAATATTATTATTATTATTATTATTATTATTATTATTATTATTATTAATTGTTATTATAAATTATTATTGTATGTTATTATCACTAATGTAATTAGTATTATTATCATTATAGTTATTAATATAAATATTAGTATCATTATTAGTAAAATCATTAATTTTATAGATTATTATTATTAGTATTCACTATTATTAAAATGAACTTTTTTATTAAAAGTATCATTTTTATTAAAGTTATCATTTTATCATTAATATTAAAAGTATCATTTTTTAACCCTAATATCATTATTATTATTTTTATCATTACTAATATTATTTTGGTATTACTATAATTTTATCAAATAAATGATATATATATATATATATATATATATATATATATATATATATATATATATATATATATATATATATATATATATATATATATACAAAAATATATTTAATACATATAACATAGTAAAATTAGTATTTTTAGTTATTTTAAATACATAAAATGAATATATAAAACATATAGGTAATTAATGTAAAAATGATATAAAGTTGTTCGAATACAAGTATATGTTTTAATATATATACGAATGATATAGGTTCGTGAATCCGAGGCCAACCCTGCATTGTTCAGCTATTCAATATCGTCATATGTATTTTTACTACAAAATACACTATCGTGAGTTTCATTTGCTCCTTTTTTAAAAGCTTTTGCAATATATATTTTTGGGACTGAGAATACATGCGCTGCTTTTATAAATGTTTTACGAAATAGACACAAGTAATCGAAAACTATATTATATGGTTGGATTATTAAACCGAATATCGCCCCTTCAAGTCTGGTAACCTAAGAATTAGGGAAATGACCCCTAATTGACGCGAATCCTAAAGGTAGATCTATCGGGCCCAACGAGCCCCATCCAGGGTATGGATGCTTTAGTACTTCGAGGTATTATTTAGTATATTAGATGCGCTGTATACTGGAGGATATTCTATATGCATCTTGTTAAGGTCGGTTACCAGGTGTTCAATCCATATGAATGATTTTTATCTCTATGCAGTTTGCGAAATGCTTGATATGAGATGTGTATTTATGAGAAATGAAAATCTTGTGGTTTATTAAAATGATGGAAATGAATGTTTATGATAAACTAATGAACTCACCAACCTTTTGGTTGACACTTGAAAGCATGTTTATTCTCAGGTATGAAAGAAATCTTCCACTGTGCATTAGCTCATTTTAAGGATATTACTTGGAGTCAATCATTACATATTTCAAAAGACGTTGCATTCTAGTCGTTGAATTCAACAGGATTATTATTGAGTCAATTATAGTTGGATATATTATAAAAATGGTATGAATGCCGCCAACTTTCAATGTAAAGAAAAATTGTCTTTTAAAAACGAATGCAATGTTTGTAAAATGTATCATATAGAGGTCAAATACCTCGCGATGTAACCAAATGTAATGTATTCATCCAGATGGATTAGGACGGGGCATTTCATGCGGCGCGCACCCTTATCCACGCTCGGCGCGCACAAGGCCTGTAAGGGGCTGTCCAAATTGGCCGTTTTTTGTTTAATTCTAACTATGCTACACACCTCCGATTAACATGTAACTTTTTCCAACATGCTTATATATGATTAAAAATCTCAGAAAAATTGTCCGAGACCCGACCCGAACGTGTTGACTTTTTCGTTTACTTTGACCCGACCAAAGTTGACTTTTAATCAAACTTAACCAAATACTTATGCAAGAGTTCTAACTTACTTTTATGCTTATACCTTGCATGAAACTTGACAATTTGATTCACATGCTATATATAATCGAGTCGTAACGAGCCATAGGACTAATTGAACAACTTTGACCAATCGTGTTTACCGTTATTGATACAACCTACTTGTTTAGGTCAAGACTAGCATTCGCTTTTGCACACGTTTACTTGTGAAGAACAATTATACTCTTGCACTCAAGGTGAGATCATAGTCCCACTTTTACTCTTTTAAACTTACATTTGGGATGAGAAAACATAAACGCTTCGTTTTACAAAGTGAACACAAGTACGAAAACAAACATTCTACGTACGAGTTAGAACAAAAATCCTCAATTCGATTATCATTAGTTACACTTACCAGGTGTAAGCGAGAACTTATGTTATATGGCCATATGGGTTTGAAAAACCCTCATTCGGACGGTTCGCTACCGTTATTCGGATGAAATATATTTTCGAGAAACAGTGTAGGTTCTAACACTAAGTGTATGGGGTTCGTGGAAAGTTAAGCCTTGATAATTGGGTGCTTGTGATAACAATTTTTAGAATGGTTTAATATCATTTCAACGTTATAAATCTTGTGGTTCATTTTACTTACTCACTTACTTACTTAAACCTATGATTTCACCAAAATTTTCGTTGACAGATTTCTATGTTTTTCTCAGGTCTTTGAACGATATGTGATACATGCTTCCACTCACTATTTTGATACTTACTTGGATGTCGAGTATATATATGCATACATGGAGCGTCTTTTGACTTAATTTTAAATTTGTGTCGCATAGGTTTCATTTGTACTTAAACGTTGTAATGTACTAGTCGTTGAACTACTTTTGTAAAATTGAAACATCTTTACATTTGAAATGAATGCGACATATTTTGGGTCAAACGTCTGTTTTAAAGACTGATGACCACGTAACGGGACCTAATTAGACGGCGCCGTCAATGACGATTTTGTCGGGTCGCTACACAAGGTAGTGATTGGTGGTGACTGACAGTGTCGAGTAGTGTCAAGTTGTGACGTGATTACACGTTCCTTATAGATTATAATAACAATTAATTCGCACAGTGTAAATTTCTACTCATATTTGAGATTATGCGGTTTATGTTCTAAACGATGTTTATCCAAGTACCCTACTTGACTCGCTCCCAATTCCTTATTTTGAAATGTCGGAACTTCTATATGCGTTACCGTAATGTAATCCCGGTATTACATTACGCTATCTCACATTTCCATTCGACATTAATCCGTAAGTTCAAGATAGCGTAGTCAACTTAATCAAGTCTCGCGTCGTGTGTATGTATGCGATTTATGATATAGTAAATTTATTCCAAGTCCATATCAATATGGGTGTAGGTGTATATATGCATGTGACATAATGCGTAGCCCTACATGCAGCATAGTAAAGCAAACAGTACAAGCATGGTGTATAATAGTCATTCAGGGTATACGGCTATAGACTAGACCCACTAAAGCGCTCTACGGTTAGACACACTAATACATCCTAGTTCCCTATAGCCAAAGCTCTGATACCAACTATAATACCCTGTCAAAATCCATTAATGGTAATGTTAACTCTGGTCCCAGTGCTTGGCTTGACTTCTATGTAAGAGCAAAGTTCTACAGCATAAGCAATAGTTCATCATATGTTTCAGAAAACAGTTTCCATAAATCGTTTATCGAAAATCAATTATCAAAATTGCTTATCAGTAATCGGTATCCGAAAATCAGTATTTAGGAATCAATGAACATTTATCAGTTTAAACCACCAAGGTTTAATGTCAAAAGTTTAGATACAGCAAATGTCAATTGTTAAACTGTTTGTAATCGGCGATTTCAAGTTTTAACTGTGAGTGACATCAAAAAGGTTTTTTTCCAAATGTTTGTAGACATTTCCATGTCTAGTTACAAGTTGGTAAACACCAAGTTTAAGTAGTATAAAGCAGAGTCTGAAAAACAGTATTCAGTGTAATAATTCTTTGCTTTTAGACCATGAGATTTCTAGCGCACAACCCAGGGGTTGCAAAGATATACATCTGTTATGAGCACTTAAATATAAAGCTTTAACCTGCGCATAGCTCATTCGCTACGCGTCTTCCTTTTACCCTTTCTAAGCATACACCGATCAAGTGTACAAGTTACAACAGAATAAGCACCCTTGTGTGTTGAGGCGAGGTTTGTCAAACCTAATGGTACCGTCCCTATAAGTCGAGCTTACGTAAAGTAATTAATATATTCAAGCTAAGGTATTTTTGATCTGAACTCATATGTGTATTTGTTTAAGTTACTTGTGCCTAATATGTAAAACAATTTGAAATAGCATATTATCTCATCCCACATGAAAAGTAAATTGGGACTGTAGACTCACCTTTGAAAAGCTTTGTAAGTAAAGTAAGCACATACACTAGTTAGATATTCGTGTTTAAGTTAGTCAATAGTTATATCATATACACTAGCTATTTCATAACGTAAGTTGTCCTATTTCTCGGACCGATGCATTTTAATGTAAAAGTCAACACATAGTCAAATAGTTCAAGCAAGTCAACAAAAGTCAACCAAAGTCATACCAAAAGTCAAACTTGGTCAAAATGGTGAACCAAAGTCAACACATCAAAAGGTTTATGTAAATGTTGGTCAAAGTAGTCAAACTTGGTTCATGTCATTCATTTCAGTTTCAGTTTCAAGTTTTATCGTTTTCTAACTTCGTTGTCATACCGCATGTTAAGTAGTGTGCACTAAGGACACATATGCAAAAATTACTAACAAGTTCCACTTATGTCATCTAAACACTCAGTAATCAACCTATAACCATTCATGAGTTCAAATCATATTGTTAGCATGAAACACAATATCACATTTATCAAACACGTTGCACGAAATCAATTTTAATCCGCGCATCAAACTTAAAATGGGTATAACCGGAGCTAGGAGCATGAAAATCAAGAAAGGTTAGTGGATATAGTTCAAGGACAAGCCAAAATAACACATATCACAAGATGAGATTATTTGGTTTAGCCAATTGGTAAAGTTTATTCCGACATTGCAAGCATTCCGTTTTAGTCCAAATCAGTAGTTATCAAAACTTTGGCCACATTGTGCATAATACATCAGGTTTCAAGGTTTTCTATAAATTAGACTTTAGTCACATATCATACAAAGTTCAAATATCCTGAAGCTCACATTCTCAAGTCATTCACAACTCAACCTATAGAGCTAAAGGGGCATACTTAGCAGATTTAGACCGAATTTAGGTTATCATTTTGATTCGCACATTACACAAGCTATACAAGTCCAATCATTTCAAGGCCTAGATGAAAAGTCATCTAAAACATATGAACTTTACGTAAATGTAAATACTTGATGCATTAACACATTTCAAATTGCTTTTAGAATCTGTTTTAGGTTACTGAGCAAATCAGTTTTGTCAAGAACATTCGTTTAGGCATAACATGAACATCATAACTCCAAATAGCATGATATCCTAGTCTAAGTTGAATGTTTTTAAATTCTGTACACAATGGTGATCATTTCATAGCTCAATTCCATACTCATTTTTCCAGAATTCGCTTAAATCACAGATTCTTCAATAAAACTTCATTAAATCATAACTTACACACCCGGTAACGACAATATGCAAATCCAAAGCCTAAAATTATTAATTTTTCTAGAGGATTCTAAATATGTAATAATATTTAACATTCAACAAAGTTAAGTTTCTGTAACCATGCAAAACAAATTCGGTATTAACCCTAATCACATCAAACGAGCAAATCAACGCAAGTAATAAACATGTACGCGTATAGACTTGAGCAATTGACATCTTACACTATGAAATCATATCAAAATCAGATTTTTAACAATTAGGGTTCATAGAATTATACCTTTGATCACACAATTACTTATATCAACGCGTAGAGGAGAACGAGAGAAGCACGATGGTGTATTCAATTTAGGATTTTGAAGATAAATCGAAGGAGATGTATTGATGATGAATGTTGATTAGATGGAGGGTTTTTAGGGCTTCATATAGTCGTGACTTTGAGTGGGATGAAGAAAGTATGTGCATTTGTTTGTTAAATGGGATTAGGGTGGGCTAGACTTGGACTATATAGACATAACGGCCCAAATTAAAAGCAAAGGAAGCCCCCCTCTTGTGAATTTCGACCAAGGGATGGAAAAAGGGAGTCATTGGACTCTCAAATGATGCTAGAAAAATTTTCTAAGTGTACCCATTAAGTGTCGTTAGCCGAAAACGCAAGCCAAATCGGTAAACGTTAATGTTTCGCGTTTTTATTCTATAAAAATTCCAATAATATGAAAGTATTTTTAAAACATAATAATTATATAAAATAATTATTAAAAGTGAATTATATTATGTTTTGGCTTGTTTGTTCACAAAGTGTGGTTCGTTTCTAGTTGCCGTTAACCGTACCGAGTTCCCGGAACGTTAACCGATCGTTAAAATGCATCCCACCAAGTTTAATTCATTAAATATATAATAAATTAAGTTTATCTTAAAGTTAATAATTATTAAAAATAATTATTTTATAAAAAATCGAGCGTTTCACAGTCTCACGGGACCTTTGTTGCAGTTTTTATAACCGTATCGTTTTCTCAGTATTTCAAAACATGAAATAGATTTTCCAGCTAATATAACCATATATGAAATATAGTAGTTCATCATAAACTTAAGTATGCATTTAATTAACTTGAATACAGAAAATTCAAGTAAGTTCCGTTAAATAGCTTAATGGTCAGTTAACGAAGCTTAACGGAAGTAGCAGGATTGTTACATTGGTCATGCGTAGCCTTTTTGTGCAATCATTCGAAAGAAACCATTTTGATAAAATCATAAGTCTTAGCTTATTTGTTTGGTTCTAATGAATGCTTTAAAACTGATTTTCTTGTAATTTTATAGAAACTTTCGGTATAAAGGGATGGATTTTTTTCGAATTTACCCAATATTCTTGCCATTTATTTTGAGAACTAACAGAATCTTTGAAAACTTTAAACGTAAATGGTTACTTGTGCATTTAATTTACCCAACCCTATACTACCATCCCACACTTAGAAGAGCATTGTCCATAATGTTCTCTTTTTATGAAAAGTACGATAATTTTGCAAATTAAGGACAATATCTCCTAGAATCTTTAAGTAGGTTGCGGGGTGTAATCCTACACTTAGAGATTTAGTAGTGGTAATATAAATATAACAGGTATTCTAAAGACAAATCACTCCTCTATAGTCCGTTATTTGGAGATAAGTCAGATAAAGTGCTCATACCATTTCCATGTGTTTTTGCAAAAATTATAAACCAAAAAGAGAAACTCCACTATGCCATATTCTAGTACATCGATTTTCTCATAAGTAAAAATAAACTGAACTAGATAAAGTAAAATAAACTAAAAAGGTCTATGATAACTATTCTGGTTGCGCTGGATGTGCTGCTCTAAGTCAAAAGAGCTTGGTGTCAAGGTCATCAAGCCTGGTTAAATCCTCCAAACCATGCCCAACGGATTTCTTGGGTTTCATAAGTGTGTCAAGATAGAGATCTAATGGTATAGGCAATCCTGAGAGGTCGTAGGGGTCGTCTTGTGCTGGAATAGATGAAATCTCAAAAAGCTTATCAGCATAAATAGGTGGTCGAATAATCGGCTCTGTAGTGATAGGGACAACGAATAGATGAAGGTCAACTGGAGTCTCATGATTCAGGTTGGTGAAAACCATCTGAATGGCTAAACTAGGAGTCTCCACATAAGTGGTGACTAGTGTGATGATAGGAACCGCTGGTGATGGGGTAGAACAATCGTAGGGTAATGTGATGGGAAAGTAGACTGAGGTGTAACTCGATATTTAGGCAGGACATGACACTCCAGGCTATACAAAGACGATCTTGGTCTACTAGTTGGCATCCCTGTCGCACAAGAAATTCACTAAATGCCTCATACTGGTTACTATGGTCTTATAGAATAGCCCAAGTTACATCTGCGTCTGTAATGCTAACTCTGTAATGGAAACATAAGCAACTGGTGATGCTGGTTCTGATGTCCAGACTAAGCGAGAACCTATGCACGCTGATCATCTCGGTGGCGGTGCTGTGTGAACACTATCCTCATCGTGTGTGCTGGGTAGAATCAATCATTGTCGGAGCTGTCATGTGGAAGGTCTGTAATCAAAACTAGAAGTGTAAATACAGTAAGTCCTCCTCCTATTAACATTGAGGTTCAGCGAGAATCCAGAACTAGTCATCCGTCTAACACATGTAACACACATTAGTCTCAGATTTTTGTTTCACATAGGTGAAACACTAAGGGTTAGTACAACAAGTATAAGTAAATTAAAGAAAAATAAACACGAAAACAAATACTTATGGATAAGAAAGGGGTGCCTCCCAAGAGCGCTTTGTTTAGGAATTCGTTATAGATCGACTTTTCATACCTGGTTAAATTTGGTCAAGTTGGAAGAAAAAATAAAGATTCTTATTCCTTGGGATGATCTTCTAGATAGGCTTCAAATCGATGCCTGTTAACCTTGAAATTCCTCATGGCTCCTTCTAATTCAACATCTTCGTGTGGAAAGACGTGTATGACTTTAAATGGTCCACTCCATCTTGATTTAAATTTACCAGAGAACTTCTTCAGTCATGAGTTGAATAGAAGAACTTTATCACCAGGAGCGAACTTTGTAGGAATTATCTTTGAATCATGTAAGATCTTAGTTCCTTCCTTGTAGATATATGACATTTCATATTCTTGGTCTCTCAACTCTGCAAGTTCATTTAGCTGCATCTTTGGATGCCTACCAGTTTCTGAGGGGATCAAGGTTACAAGTCTTTAATGCCAGAGAGCTTTGTATTCTAATTCTAGCGAAAGATGGCATGCCTTGCCATTGATCATTCAGAATGGTGTAGTGCCAAGAGGATTCTTGTAGGTAGTACGAAACACCCATAGAGCATCATCTAGCTTTTCGGCCCATTTATTGGTTGCCGACAGTGTGTTCTAAAATGCGCTTGAGTGCTCTGTTTGTGACTTATGTCTGTCGATTAGTCTGCGGGTGATAAGAAGTGGCCATTTTATGGGTAAATCCATATTGTAGCATCACCTTGATAAACTAAGTATTGCATAATTGTGTGTCTCTATCACTTATAATAGCTCTAGTAGTTCCGAATCGGCAAAATAGTCTCTTAAGGAAATTGGTGACGACTTTGGAATCATTTTTTGGAAAGGCTTGAGCCTCTACCCATCTGGAGACGTAATATACTGCTATGAGGATATATTTCTTTCCATTTGATTTTGGAAAAGGCCCCATAAAATCTAATCCCCATATGTTGAAGATTTCACAAGCTTGTCATTGATAGGCATCATATCTCTTTACAAGATCTTGTGCATTTTTAAATATCGTCGGCCAATACACTTGGTCTGAATAGACTTTAAACAAGTTCGGGTCTTCCCAGTAGTAGGATTTGACGTTCCTGAAGAATTTACGTCTTCGAGAGGTACTCATTCTTTTCTAAACTACCCTGAAAACTATGTAGTTGGCTATGTAAGCATACCAAGCGATATTACTGAATTGTGATCCTATTTCGGTATGTCCTAAGCTCATAAGCTGTTATTCCAGAAATTTGTCTCTGATATCTCTTTTAACAAGGTGTTCCATCGCTGGATTTTCTAGGCGACTAAGATGATCTTCCGCGATGTTCTCTGCTCCTTTCTTATACTTAATCTCGATATCAAATTCTTGTAGGACACTACAAGAAAACTGACTTTATAGGACCCCTCGTCTAGGACCCCGCTGAAAAAGCGTCATAAGAAACCATAATTTGGGACGAGGAAATTTTGGGGGTCCCATTAGATATATGCAAAATTAGTGGTGTCCTAAAACATGTTACACTTATGAATTGAGGTCGTAAAAATTTACAGAATAGGACACGTGATTTTTGGGTCATATTATTAGATACGCTTATAATCTTGGTCCTAAAAAGGTGTTAAATATGACACATTATTTGTTGGGGTCCTTTTATTCTGTATTTTTATAGGACACTTAGAAGGTGAGTCACACTATGATATGATTGTATATACTGGTGTAATAAAATCTATATAATAGGACACATAATTTTTTGGTCATATTATCATAGGACGCTTGAGTCATTCATTTGATACACATGTTCATAATAATAGGACGCTCGGGTATTTAATGTCCTAATTATCATAGGACCTTTAAAATATGGTTGCATAAAAATGGACTTATTAGGACATTATCTTGTTGTCGTCTCATAATCAGTGACCAACAAGATCATAAGGTCATAACAATAGGACACTTAGATATTTAAGGTACTAATGATCATAGGACCCTTATAATGTGGTTGCATAAAAATGGACTTCTTAGGACATTATCGTGTTGGTGTCGCATAATGAGTGACCAACAAGATAATAAGGTCATAACAATAGGACGCTTAGGTATTTAAGGTCCTAATTATCATAAGACCCTTAAATTGTGGTTGCATAAAAATGGACTTATTAGGACATTATCTTGTTGGTGTCTCATAATTAGTGACCAACAAGATATAAGGTCATAACAATAGGACGCTTGGGAATTTAAGGTTCTAATTATCATAGGACCCTTAAATTGTGGTTGCATAAAAATGTATTAGGACATTATCTTGTTAGAGTCTCATAATGAGTGACCAACAAGATATAAGGTCATAACAATAGGACGCTTGGGTATCTAAGGTCCTAATTATCATAGGACCTTTAAATTGTGGTTGTGAAAAAATGGACGTATTAGGACATCATCTTGTCGGTGTCTCATAATGAGTGAATAAGAAGATAATAAAGTCATAAAAATAGGACGCTTGGGTATTTAAGGTCCAAATTATCATAGGACCCTTAAATTGTGGTTGCAAAAAAAATGCACTTATTAGGACATTATCGTATTGGTGTCTCATAATGAGTGACCAACAAGATAATAAGGTCATAAAAATAGCACGCTTGGGTATTTAAGGTCCTAATTATCATAGGACCCTTAAATTGTGGTTGCGAAAAAAATGTACTTATGACACTTACTATTTAAGTCGTATTATTTCACTTTTGTTACAAAAATGATTCAACTATTATATAATTGAACTTCCATTCAATTTTCAAAAGCATTGATAGTCTAGTGGTTTATGTGTGACCTTTTCAATTGATTTACCTGAGTTCAAATCCCTATTTTCTCATTTTTGTTTCAAAAATAAAAAATGTGTGTATAACAAATCGGACTTTCAGCTGGGAATCATGGTTGGGCCATATTTAATGAATTCATTTTTTATTTGTTTTGCCCAAAAAACATGGTCGTCGATCAATAGTTAAAGCATTGTTATCTTTTTTTATTTACTCAGTACTTTCAAATCTAGCTGACTCAACTTTCAAACCATGGCTTCTCATTCGTCGTACTCTTCAAACAATACGAATCTAATGCCAGGAAGAAAATATTGTGATTGTGGGTTTCGAGTATATGATGGAATTGCATGGACTCAAGCAAACCCAGGAAGAATATTCGTCGTGTGTTTAATATTTGTAAGTGCTCAATTTGCCCTAATTTTAAGTTTTTAATTTTTTTCCCCATCTGATTGTTTCTTTTGCAGAATAAATAAAGAAAGTGTAATTTTTTTATGTTTCTTGATGATGAGCTTCCAAACCAACATTACAAAGATCTGCTATACAAAATGCATTTGGAAACTAAGAAATTGGACCCTTAAATTCATGATGTTGAAGATTCGAAACTCACACAAGACTTAGCTATTTTCAAGACAAAGATGGAAGTTTATGATAAGTTGTTTTTAGCTATGATAGCACTTGTGGTTGTCTTATGTGTTGTAGTTGCTATTTTGATAGTTAGATGAATGTATGTAATTATTCTTGCTATTTTGGTGTGATGTTATGAATGATGTTAGTTAATATGATGTAATTAATGATGTTTCATTCATAATGAAAGCATTTTGTCTTCAAATTATGTGTTTAATAACTACCATAAGTTTTATCCTAAAGTGTTTAATAACTACAGAATGTTTAGACTTCCCGATGCCGCGGTTTTTTTGGATGATGGTTATTACAAATTCAATTTGTATAAAGTCACTTCTTAACTCGTATTTGGTATAAAAAATGTGAAAGGCTCATTGTTAGACTCTTCCATTCAAAGTGTGTTGGACGACGCTTTTAATACCGTTACACAAACCTCCTGCCTCCACCAACTTTGAGCCTCAAATTGTGCTTTGTTAAGCTATTTAGCAAAATGGTAGTGTACAGTTTAGTATTAAAGTTAGCGTAATACTACAAAATATCCTCAACAGTAGTCAAGGTACAAAATATGCCTACATACTTCTTAACCCACCAACACATGACATTGTTCTACCACATACATACAAATTACAACAACTAAATACAAACACATGGTTCTTAGTTTATATCATAAACAACTTAAACATCTGAATTGTTTGAATCATCTTCATTGTTGTAAACATGAAGGAGACAGAAAGCATGCTCATTGATTACATAACTAAACAAACATTGATCACCGTCTTTTAGTCCATTATCTTCCCGAAACCGTGGAAATCCAGTTGACACACACAAGTTAGGCTTCTTCTTCCCAATCTCCTCACATAAAAGCCATCTCCATCGATCTCCATTCTGGTTAAAGCAATTGACGCGATTGCCACTTTTAAGGCCATGTAATACAATAACTTCCTCCGGTAGATGCTAAAAAAATGTATTACATTACATGTATAAATAAAAGAGAATGAATACAGTTGTAGTGTGAATAAATATGTATTAACAAAAAGCATCTAAAAACAATAAACACAATTAACAATACATAGTAAACAAATTAAAATAAGAGAACACTTAATAAATGCATAATACCCAAACTTGGCCACCGCAAATTTTGTGATAAAAAACATGAAAAGGATGATCATGATCTGACTGCACGGGAATCTCTCCAAGATTAGGTGGCTGACCAATAGACATCGTTCATCTGGTTATCATCTTCATCATACCCTTCTTTATCTGAACTGTCATCAATCTCAATGATCTGAACTTTGCTTGGACCACACTCATTAGGTTTAACATGATTATTTAAACATGGTTTTTGCCATTCAACAGCTTCATCAATATGATTCAGCATCCCATACAATAAATGACCTTTCTCACTACCATGTTGATTATAAAGCACAAGTTGTAGATTAAGATCATCGATTTCATAAAAAATTATACAATCACATGGATACATTTGAAGCTCCTTAACCACCGATTCCCAATCTGACCATATAAGACACTCATCTTCATCCACAAGTATGCCACATTTTTGTTTTATACCATCCTTGAAAATGAATGGTAATCTGATCTTTGGGTCGTGACCTCCCACGAAATGCTCTTACCCATACTTCTGGCAGTGTCTACATAAAATAATATTTAAATTAAGAATGAAATTGAAAAATTCTTAAGTTAATAATAATAAATGTAATTTAAAATTGTGGTATTATTGAAGAAACACCATACCATTGTTGCATCAGTAGGATTAGCGAAAAAAACTCATGAACGAAGGGAATCGCCTGTTTGGTTGTGTGTCAATGATTGTACTCTGAATTTTAGTCATAGGACCACTTTGTTTGGAAGGGTTGAAAAAATTTCCTTGGAGCTATATCTGGACCATAGATGACCAAATCATAATTTTCTTTGTCCATGGGAGTGAAACAAAGGATATCGCCCCTTTTAAACTTAAGATTTGTGATGATGTTACTCCACCCTGTGCTTACCCACAATTGTCGATCCTCATTGTGTCAAAAACCAACTTCAGAAGCATAACCCTATAGAGTGTGTATCTAAACGTTATGACTAGGCTTCATGAGATCATAACAATGTCTAAACCAATGATATGGAAGTTGCTGTCATAAACAAAACAAAACAATATGATTATAAATCTATAATTTATAGGCTCGATGAGAATATAAGTTTAAAACTATTACTACTATTGATGAAAAACCCATAACACTTCATTTTCATCTGCCTCGAGTATCATATGGATGAACGAAGGAGGAATCGCCTGATCCATGTATAAGTACATGATGAATCTGTTCTGTCCGAAAAGCTAAAAAACAATATATAACAAATATTATGATATTGATGCATGCATGTACTTAGTAATGTCCATGTATAAAGAGTGTGGATGGATCAAATACTCAACAAAAATGACTATTTCAAAAACATATCCTAATTAGTTTGTACACACTATACAATGCTAAATCTTACTAACGTATTCTCGGAATCTATTTATATACTTAAACTAACGTCTGTAACTTAAAAACTCGGAATCTATTTATATACTTAAATTAATTTCTATTGACAGCAGTTAATCTATTTATGCATATACTTTGAGACTGAATACATGCAAGATCAGCTCTATTTAAAAAAACTTAATGTCCAAAATAACTACAAAGTATTTCACCAAAATATGTATTCTTTTTAAAAGTGTTCAGGTAAAAACCTTAACATGGAATCTAATCAACAATATAAACTTATTCACACAATCATAACAACGATCAACAAAATAATTAATTTTATGAAGGAAAAATTTCTTCAAGATTATTTAAAACCCTAACCTGTTACTAAAGTGTCTGGTAACTCGAGGATGAAGAGATCGGTTGAAAATGAAGATGCCTTCTAAAATTGGTTGAAGACGAAGATCCTTGAACCGATGATTTTCTTTTTTTGGTGTAAAATTTGAAAGAAATTGTGAAATATTTTGAAAGGAAGTTGAAAAAGTGGGAAATATTTTGCTTGAGAACCTTTTCACATCAGTCATCATCTCTGTACACACTCTCCCATATTAATTTACACTTTACCACCTCATACTATTAATTAGTATTATGTACTCGATCAGTAATATTTTAGGTATTTTAATGAATGATGTTAGTTAATGATTTAATTAATGATATTTCATTCATAATGAAAGTGTTTTGGCTTCAAATTATGTGTTTAATTATTGACAACAAGATGTAGGCGGGTCACGCGCTTCGCGGCTAAGAAATGTTTGCAAGTGTTTCAATGGGTATTCATTATGCATTCACCTTTCATGGGAGAGCATTGTATGTTCCAAAAATTACCATCATTCATCGATGGCCATATGATAAAGTTCAATTACATGACAAACTATTCCACAATTATAAAGCTACCATAAGTTTTATCCTAAAGTGTTTAATAATTATATAACCATCAAAATACAAAAGATACCAAATCTAAATAAATTATTTAACCGGGTGAGTCCCATCTAGGATCATGAAAAACCTCAGATCGTCGCGGCCGAACCCAATCAGACACTTGTGTTCCGGATTTTAGCCATTTGTATTCAAAAACTTATACCAGCCTCCAGAAATGAACAATTTCTTCCTTCTTACACCTTTAGTCTGCTTCAACCCCCATATATGATTTTTTTTTCATTGAGATCGAGAATTTCATATTTGCAATCTGCCTTTAGTTCCGGGATATCATTAAACTCCTTAGGCAGCCTCTAAATCACATTGGCATTATATTTGTTAAACAATTTGTAATTATTTGTCAATAATATATAATAAAAAAACTGAATTTGTCAAGTACTGGATCAAAAAGCAGTGTGTGAGAATCACTTCCCCTTTTCAGCAGTACATTAGTCAAATACTGATCATTGACCCTCATGTTAGCAATCCATTGAGTCACAATTCCATAATCAGACCATAGAGATCATAGTTATTTCTCTCAGGCACAAGCAGAGTAAAAACATGCTTTCAGAATGCTTGTTGCTTGAGAGAAAGAACTCTGATGTCTATGGTTAGTGAGCTTCTAAGTCACCCAAACATTTATCGCTTTCACTGATGACTACAACATCTGGACTATCATCAGACACTCCAGTTTCATCTAAAGAGCTTTTGCGATAAATTAAAGGAGTATGCGAACACGACCCCTTTTTCCCATTTACTTGGGTTAGAATTATCAGCACTGAATTCTGTAGTTGAGGAAACAAATTTTTTTTTAATAGCCAAAAATTATATATTACCAAACCATCTAGTAAGCCGGTAGAGGGCTTAAATAAAAAAAATTTACAACATATGTATACAAACAATTGTTTTCTTAAAAGATGCAAAGAGATCATTGTTTCCTTAAAAGATGCAAACAAACACATGCATATATGTGTATAGCTGTAAATTGATTACACCCTCTAACAAACAGATGCATATAAACCCTAAATTCATGATAGACCTCATGGCATTAATTACACCTGCATATATGTGTATAGTTGTAAATTGATTACACCTGCAAACAAACAGATGCATAGAAACCCTAAATTAATAATAAACCTCATGGCATTAATTACACCTGCATATATGTGTATATTTGTAAATTGATTATACCTGCATATAAACCCTAATGGTGCAAATAAAGAACATAAATTCGTGCAGATCCATTAATTGGTTCATTTTAAACTGTATTAAAAACAACGGAGTAAACCCTAAGCAAAATCGATCAGATTTTGATATCAATAAACCCTTATAAAGTGTATCGATAAGTTTAAAGAAAGGTAAATTCTGATCAAGAAGAAATAAAAACCTGATTTCGTCATGGAGGATTTAGTGGTTGTTGAGAGCTTTCTTGTGAGGTTTCTTTTTTTATTAGAACTATTAATTAAAAATATAATGAAAGTGCTTTTTTTAGGTTTCTTTTGAGAGAAAATGACATACAGTAAAATATTTCAAATATACTCAAATAAAAAAACAAAACAACCCGCCAAAACATTGAGTCTTACATCACACGAGTATTGTGCGCCCCGTACAAAACCATCGTGTATGATTCGTCAACAACAGGATCTTTACACGGTCGAATACTACATGCTGTTTGAAAACCAGTTTTGCATTCATAAAAAGATAGTGTTTACAAAAGATAACGTGACACAAAGGTCATTACAAAGCCATTATTTGAAAATAACATAAACTACGAATGCAAAAGAAAAGTTCCATGATTGAGACATCTCTATGCAGCGGAATTCTAGCACAGCAGGTCCTTAACAGCAAGTCTAAATACCAAGACAGCAAGTCTAAACAGCGGAAGCAACAAATCTCTAAGGACCTGAGAAAACATGTTAAAAATGTCAACAATAATGTTGGTGAGCTATAGTTTAAGTTGTAACAGTAATGTAAGGTAGGCCACGAGATTTTAGTGTTTCAAAACAGTATGAAAAGTATATGTTTAACCGTGGGCACTTGGTAACTAACTTAACGTTTATAACCCCCTAAAAGTACACTTGGCGAATGCGTATGTTTAAGAAGTATTAAACACCCGTTAAATGCTAGCGCGACTAGCCCGAGTGGGGATGTCAAACCCTATGGATCCATATCTAAGATTCGCGTTTACCGGTTCAAAAACCAATGACTAAACGTTACCGAGTTAAGGGAAAAGTTTATGCCGTTGTATAACCCACACATATATAAAGTTTAAGTACTCGTGCCTAGTATGTAAAGCGTAAAAAGCGCATGTATTCTCAGTCCTAAAATAGTTAAAGTAAAAAGGGATGCTATAACTCACAGTGATAAGAGTGGTAAAGTCGATAATGAAAGTATGCAAGTAGTAAGTCGGTCTGTGTGACGACCCGGGAATTTCCGACCAAATTTAAACTTAATCTTTATATGGATTCGACACGATAAGCAAAGTTTGTAATATTGAGTCTCAAAAGTTTTGGAACTTTATTCATATAATCAATTACCCTTTGACTGTGCTCGACGATTCACGAACAATTATTTATTAATAAAGACATATATGTATTTTAATTCGATATATTATTTGAAATAATATATGATTAAGTATTGAAAATAAATATATTATTATACAATAGAAGTATTACATAAATTATAATATGAAAAAGTTATTATATTATTATTGATACGATAATCATTAATAATTAATAATATT